>NC_020496.1:30549503-30557798 GCF_000184155.1 Fragaria vesca subsp. vesca | reverse complement strand
GAGAGAGAGAGAGTAAAGGCCTGCCTATGAATGCTAGAATGAACTGTATGCCCCTATGTACTGTTATGACTATTAATACTATGATTAAACTAGTAGAAGACAATTGTCTATGATTTTAAATTGTATTATTGATGAAAAGGTAGATTTTGAGGACTCAAAATCTCGTGCAAAAGGGAACGAAGCTTCCATTTATGAATAAAAATGGGGTCGGTCTATTGGTCGTGAGGAAAAATATTCTTCCAATTTACTTTGTCATTGTATCTTGAATGAAATTCCGGCTTCTGGTGCAGAATACAGAGATGAATGCAAAACTTTTCTTCTTACTTTTAAATATGAAATAGAGGCTTGCATTAGGTCTTTGATCGTATCTACATAAATTCTGTCTTGTCTGTAGACTACATGCCAGCGCAAACTAGAAGAATAATGTGTGTATGAGATATCAAATAAATGAAGTCACACACTAGCTTGCTAGCTGCTAGCTTGCTAGCTGCTAGCTTGTTCCTCCTCCATCATCTACATGCGGCGGTGATGGTGGCGGTGGCTGGTGGTCATTGAATTGTTGCGGCAGTCTAGGAACCGGTGTTGGCTACAATGGGAGTGAAAAACGGAACATATGCATGTAAACTTTATTTATATTACAGACTCCGAGCTCTTGCCTCTTTTGTTAGAATGTTGCAACAGAAGAGTTCATCATGCATCATTTGAGTCGAAAGCCAGTAGGATAACGTGGTTATTATCATCAATTCATCATCAGAAACAATTTTCGGGGCCAATTCTCCAACTCCTCTATCATCATTAGTAATGGTTTCTCGATCTTCAGCAGGTATATGTGATAATCTGTCTGTTGGATTCAACTCCAAACATGCATATAGCTGCTTTTGTTCACTCAAGTCATAGTTAGAACAGGTTGATCAGGGAGTTTGATCACACGAAATTGGAGGTTGTTCTTGTTCTTGTTATTTGAGCCATGGTCCAAGTCTAGAATTCTGAGCAATGTAGTAGAATTCTCACAGTAACGATCGCAGATTAGTACAAGAGAGATTAATAGTTTTAACAAAAAATTAATAATTAGTTGGCCCATGCAGGTCTCGAACCTGCGACCTTCGCGTTATTAGCACGACGCTCTAACCAGCTGAGCTAATAGGCCGCTGTTGCTCATCAACTACAACTGGACTTTATAACTATAAATAGATTCGGGAAAGTAATACAACATCCTCACCGGTTGGTCTCCTGATCAGAAATTGTTACAAAAACAAAAGTGTAATTCATTAGATCATCTCTTCAATGTTGGATCTGCGTTTGATGCGACCACCCCATTATATTTAGCTTCAATTATGTGCAGATGGAATAGTTGATGATTTCATTGGAAGGTGATCGATGCAAAAATATATGATCGATATGACTTGAGGATTGTCCTTCCCACAGTGTTTCGTAGACTGATCGAGGCTTTTTGATCCGGAATATCCTTTCGACTTCAGAATATATCCATATATTATGATGATGAGGATGATGATGGAGATAATTTTTTTGTATCAGGGTAGTGCTTGAAAATAAGATAGCCTCATCACAACCGGTCACTTTGCGTTTCCAAACAGCCGCTTCTGTCCACTATATATATAAAATCTGTACGTGAATAAAATCCAGCAACAAAAAATATAATCAACTTTTTCTCGTTTGGCCTGAATATGCAAATTTGGGAGGCTAATTATCGTTATATATGACTTATGACTTGGCTCTATGATTCCTTTCAGGAACAAGCACCCAGCATCTATTGTTGATTACTATTCATGCTTACCTTAACCACCAAAGAACGGATTCACCCGCTTCGGCTTTATGTGCTAGCACGTTGATCTAGTTAATTCAACATTATATGTTTATAATGAAGTTACAAAAACCCAGATTCAAGTTCTAGTGGGAGCTTCACAAGTATGATCACTGGAAATTATTTCTTTGTTTTCTTTTTAATTAATTATAACATGCAACGAAAATTGTATAAGCTCTATAGTTGGATTGGATAAAATACATTTGAAAATGAACTAAGCCAGCCAACATAATAAGGTGAACCATCCTTGCAATTGAGTCGGCAAACTAACATAATATCCAACTGACAATTTGTTAATCGTATATGCTTTTAAGATTGATTGAGTTGATCACAACTAATCAAAACTCTCTTACTTTTTTACAGATTTCGAGTTTGTTATCAAGTGGTGTCTGAATTGACAATTTAACCTATTATCAAAGCTAATGTTATATTCATTTCTTTTATGTTTTACTACAATGTGTTTAGTTACTTCCAATACCTTAGCACATTTGTTTTACATAAAAACAAACACAACTACGTACTGGCACATATATATGACATAGTGTCATGTACGTTTGTTTAAAGATTTCATGCGATTCCAATGATGGAGTGTTTCTTGAACACACTTAATTTGTAACTATTGTTGTGCCAATAAAAATTTTCGAATATGCATATACTAGATTACTAGGTGCACTGTTATATCAATATCGATCATCATGGAAATAATATGATCCAAGTTAAGGTTATATCTTTGCCAGTTTTCTATGAACTGGTCGACACTTCTGAGTATTTTGAGTTGGAAATTACGATCATGATCATCACCACTTCACCAGAATATATGCTTATCCATGGAAAACTTTTCCACAAGTGTTTGAACATAAGCCTCACAAATGTCCTCCTTTACACACAGTTCAAGACAACCTTTTTGCATTTAGGTTTTTGTGCATTTCCTACCCGCCGCGTCTCTCCACTATTAGAATTAAGCACATACTTAAGGCATAATTAAAAAAAGGAATCAAACAACTTTTGCTAAGATTGAAGCAAAAGTGACTTGCATGTAGTACTGGTAATTGCATATCGATCAGTTGAGGATCGATCCTGCACCTCCTGGCATATCTAATTTCCCTTAATTATTTTGAGTCTTTTTCTTTGGTTTTCCAAGTTAGATTATTCAAGATTAGACCTGTAAATGGACCGGATCTTGATCCGGACCCGCTCCGGATCCGTGGTTTTTAAACAGGTTTGGATCGAAAATTAGACCCGTTAATCCATTAAGGACCCGGATCCGTTAACCCGTTTATTAAACGGATCGGATACGGATCGAGGTTGATCCGATCCGTTAAGGACCCGGATTTATTTTAAAATAATTAAATAATATTTTTATAAATATAATATTATTGATAAATATTCAATAATATAATAATTATTTGGATAACCTAAACGTCTAAATTGCATCTAAAGTATGATCATTTGATGAAGTTGAAGATTACTTATGCGTATAATTTTTTTATGCTCTTTGCTAATAAATATATTGGACGTCTAGTATTTTGAATATATTAGTTTATTGTTAAGAAGTATTTTGGCCATGTAATTCAATTTTTAATGTAAACATTTATTTTGTTATAATATTTCATTAGTGTTTTATGAAAATTTATGATAAAATTAAAAATTATTATTTAAAATTTGAAAATATTTATTATTATAAACGGATCGGATTAACGGGTCGGGTATCCGTTAACCCGCTGGATCCGGATTTGGATCTAGCTATCAAAGATCCGACGGGTAACGGGTCAGATCCGGATCCAAAATTTCTATTACGGATCCGGATCCGGATCTAGGTCGATCCGCTCCAGATCCGGTCCATTTACAGGTCTATTCAAGATGATGAAGTACACAAAATTGGTTTCTGAGAAGAAAATTTTCACTTCTTGCTCAGATATACATAATCCCGTTGATGTTAACGCAAAATTACAACAACAGATAGAACAAATGATTGGGAAAGAAGATTGAAAGGAAGACCGATTAAGGAGGTGTAAACTACGTACCTCTAATTAGTGACTATAGCTACTGATTCAAATTCCTATATCTAACGATTATGAGAGAAACTCAGATTTTCTCACAAGAGCAAGAGTGGACAAATCGAGGTGACCGGAGTAGCCAAGTGCGTAGGCTGGTCTTCTCCGGCCATTATTATGACAACGATCTTAGGCTCATCTTCACACACCGTACTGTTCGTCTCGGGATTTTTTGGCTTCCCTTCATCTCGATCAGCTGATGATCCAGAAGAGCGCTTGCGGTAAGAGCAGACTAGGTGAAGATATATTGGCCTCTATGAGTTGATGGAGTTCAAAGATTTCCAAGCGTGTGACAAAGGGAAGACCCGGCCGGTTTATGACGGAAGGTCTCTTGCCATGTAGGTTGGGATTTCCTTCTTTATTTCTCATCATTTATATGGGTAGTTCTAGATATATTTGGAAGGGTGTTTTCAAATATATTTTCAGTCTATTTGGAGATAAAGGTTGTTTAAGAGTTGTATTTCAATAAGGTTAGTTCCTTTTCTAGACATATTAGTTTTAGAAAGTTGTTACGGGGCTAGTTGTCATCCGGATCTAGAGGTTAGAAAAAAGGAGGCATTGCTTATTTAAATAGGTAGTGGTGCTAGGGTTTGAGTGGGACGAATGCAGAGATTGTGAGAAAAAGAAAGATAGAAAAAAATAGGTTTGGTGTATTGAGTGAACATATATTCAGATCATAGAATAGTCCTGTGTGGCAAGAGACCTTCGTGGCTCCATTGAAGACCTTCGTGGATTCAAGTCCTTCGTGGCGTTTCAAGACCTTCGTGGCTTCAACGACCTCCGTGGCGTTATCATCTTTCGTGGCAACAAAGACCTTCGTGGCAACAAAGACCTTCGTGGCTTTGTATTACACTTGACCGTGTTCTTCAAGTGTGAAGTAATTTTTACTTTTGAGAATATATTACTTTTGATCATATGTTGTCAAGTAATTGTAATATTCTATTCAATAGTAAAGTAAAGTTCTTCGATATATTTCGTTGTTTATCTCATAATCGTTCTATCTAGTATTTTCACTTGGCATCAGAGCAGGTGCTAGAGGTGTCCGGTAGATCTAGCTAAAGATGGAACAAAATGGGTTGAATCAACTGCCCATGCTCAAAGGAATGGATTTTGCTCAATGGAAACTTCAAATGAGATCATTCATTTATGGCATTGATTTTCATGCATGGAGAAGTGTGGAACGTGGCTGGAAAGCTCATGAGATTTCTACGGATGGAAAAGCTCTAGAAGGGTCGTCATCTAAATTAAAGGACGAGATGATTGGGATGAAAAGAGATCAAACTGAGTGAAGCTAATCACAAAGCCTTAAATGCTCTCTATGCTGCTCTAAGCAGAGATGAAAAAAGAAGGTTCAGAATTGTGTTACCGCCAAACAGGTTTGGGATAAATTATGTGTTCTTCATGAAGGTAATGATGTTGTAAAAGAACAAAGGTTACAACAATACTATTCTGAAATTGATGCTTTAAAAATGAAAGATGATGAATCTATTGATGATTTTTATGCTCGTTTTACTGATCTTTCTAGTTTATGTGAAAGCTTGGGACGTCCTTTAAAAGAATCTGATATTGTCAGGAAAATTTTGAGATCTCTCCCAAAGAAGTACAGGATAAAAAAGACGACGATTCAGGAGCAATACAACTTGAATGAATATTTAGTAGATTTGTTGATCGGAAATCTGAAGGCTTGGGAAATAGAACTTGAAGATGACGAAAAACCTAAAGGTACAAGTTCAAAAAATATTGCTTTGAATGTCTCTAAAAAGTCTGAAGAGTCTGAGCATAATGAGTTGTTATTTTTGACTAAGGAATTTAAACGCATTCTGAATCAAAGAAATTCAAAACCTAATGTTCGAAACAATTTCAATTCTAATAAGAGGTTTAATGGAAATAATAAGAGTTTTGAAAAACAAGGTGATAATTCGTTTCAAAAGAAAAATGAAACTGGTAATAGTAGTACTGGAAATTATCGGGGTCAAAAGGGTCGTTGTTATGAATGTGGTGGCTATGGCCACATTGCTAATGACTGTGCAAAAAGGCGTACAGATCCTCATGGAGTGATGAGGAAGAAGATGATTCCTCGAAAGGAAACAAAATGTCACATCCCGACCCTTATATTTTTACCTTATTTACTAGCGTGATGATAATAAGAATTTTTACCGTCTTGATCATGAGTAAATAGTTTAATTGGTCCCTAGAGGGGTTTCGGGGACGATTATGTGCGGAGGATTATTCGTATGAGGAAAATACGACTACGGTAAAAATGGTAAATTTTAGCTAGTAAAAGGTAATTTTTATTCGGGTATTATTTTTCGGGGTGTTTTTATTTTGGAAGTTTGGGTTAAAAAGGGGTGTTGGGTCGGCTGGGCCGAGCCCAACCCATTTCTTTCTTCCTTCTCTTCTCCCTCTCTCCCGATTCTCTCTCCTCCCACCCGATTTTCTTCTCTCTACACCCAGAAGAATTCCGGCCGTCCTCCCGCCGCCGTCCGACCTCCATTCGCCGCCGGACCGGTCCCGTTCGGTCGGTCTCCCTCCCAGCAACATTTCTAGACCGGTGAGAGGAGCCCTAGCGCCGCCGTGAGTGAGCGGTGCCGCCCGAAAGCTTCGACTGCCGAATTGGTTTTCTCGCCGGAACTTCCTCCTCCGGCCATCAATCCGGGCAAGCTTGGTACGGTTTTGTAGCCCTCATCCCGTGCAACAACCCCTCCAAGCAGCTCCCTCCCTCTTGAGCTAGGTAAGGAGAAATGTGGAGTTGAAATTTCTAGGCTTTTAAGTTATTTTCGTTCGATTAGCCTAGTTAGGCTTGGAATTGGGTGATGTGTTGGTCATGAAAGTTGTAGAGGAGATTGAGAGGAAGATTCTGTTAAAATTTGGTAGCATTTGCAGGTCGCCGGAATTGGTCGCCGGCCGCCGCTGCCGGCGGAGCCGCCGGCGGCGCCGCCGCTGTTTTGGGAAATTTTGTGGTTTTTGATGTAGAATATTAAGAGGATATTATTGAGGTGATTTATGGAATTTTTGGATGAGATTTGGATAGGTTCGTGAATTTCCGAAGTTTGGTATTTTTGGCGGTTAATTAATGTAGAATCCGGCCGTAGGATTTAAGTCGTATTTTGGGGAGGTTATATTTACGACTGTGGAGTATGATATTTAAGTTCGGATCGTTCCGATGTAAGAATATCGAAGTTAGGCAATGATGAGCGTATTTATGGCTCTCGGGTAATTTTGCCTATTTTGATTAAATATTGGATTATTGGTTGGGAAATTAATATTATATTTGGAACAGGTCGTGAGGAGGCTCGAGCAGACGAGACCCCAGATCGACAGCAGGCTTAGGTCTAATTTGTGAGTGGACTTTTGTTTTAAATAAATGCATGCTAAGTTCACGATTGAATAATTAATGTCGTGGAGTATTTTGCCGTCAATTAATTTTGACGCTTTTATTTCTCTGAGAGAGAGTTACCGAAAATGGGATTTTCGGTGAATATAAATATGTATATATGAGAGAGTATGTATAAAAATGCTAGCTAGCCATATGTGTCTGTCCACCTTAATGGCGTAGCATATAGCCGCATTATGGTGTGACGTGAGCGTTGGACGTAAGCGTAGTAGCCCTATATGAGTGTTTAATTCATATAGGGGGTATGGGCACATATTTATACACCCGTCTGTCCACCTTAATGGCGTAGTGTAGCACCGCATTAAGGCGTGACGTGAGCGTTGGACGCGAGCGTAGTAGCCCTATATAGACCCATGAATTTATATAGGGAGTATGGACGAGTGTAAACACATACATATATTATAGAGCCTGAGAGGCTCGACATTTATGGGATAAAAGTTTTATCGCTTGCGGCATGCATTCGATTTTTCCTTAGAAATTAATTTGGGGAAACATAAATATTTTATTTATTATTTTATTTTTGTCCACTCACTCTAACGTTATTAAATGTTTTCCCCTGGGCCCTTCGTTTTAAATTGCCCAGTCTGCAGAGTTCGGGTTGGATCTAGTAGGAGACGAGGCATAGTCACCCGCATTTCTGCCAGTTTTCGCCAGTAGGTTACCTGTTCAACCTACTCGTGTTTTCTTGCTTCCGCTTGTGTATAGTAGCTCTGAATACTTTAGAATTTTTGTATATTATGCGATGTTCAGAAGAGATAAATTAAGAGTGTAATATGAAATTTTCGAGTTAGGGTTGTCCATCTGCAAGGGAGATTTTCTTAAACTTTCAGTAAATTTTCCTTGGAGGTGTTCCCCGCACGACTTACTCTGGGTTTCAGGGTGAAATTCGGGGTGGGTCGTGTCACAAAACTTTTGCACTTGTGTTTTCTTTTTCTCTTGATTATTCAGATTCTGATGATGAGTTTGAGGAAGATGATGAACTAATGGTACATCATAAGAAGGTTCTAAAGGCTGCAGAACTGGTA
>NC_020496.1:30518353-30549483 GCF_000184155.1 Fragaria vesca subsp. vesca | reverse complement strand
CAAGTTCGGCAAGTTCAAAATGAGCTCTCAATCTCTGTCAGAAATCCTAAGTTCGGGAAAATCTTTTAATGATAGATCTGGTATTGGCTATTCTGGTGAGTCCCATATCAAAAAATTTAGTAATATGAGTTCTAATTCTATGAATGTTGAATCTGATTTTTGGACATCAAAAGGAAACAAACAAAAGGAAGGAAAAATTACTGGATTTCGAACCTCCTCGGAATCAAAAATAGATGATATAGATGATTCAAAGTCAACAGTTGAAAATGAAATTAGAGATATTCATATTAAATTAGAACAACATAGCAAATTTTTGCAAGATATTTCTCACTTCGTTGATCTTTCAAAAGCGTTTAAAGAAACAGAGAACGATGCGTTTGGAAAACAAGAAGTATCAGGTAAAAAGGTAAATCAGAATTTTTCAACTGTTTATTGCAATTTCTCTTTTGTAGAGATTGATTATGAAACTAATGAAATTGAGGCTACCTGTAACGTAGCGTTAACTGCTTTGTCTGCTAGAAAGAAGATACATGGTATATTGACAGTGGGTGTTCACGCCACATGTGTGGAAATAGACATTGGTTTTCAAATCTTAATGAATCAGGTGTTTCAGGTGCAGTTACTTTTGGAGATGGAAGAAAAGCAAGTATAAAAGGAAAAGGATCAATAAAATCCCAAGATCTTGCTTGTCTTAATAATGTACTTTTTGCTGAAGGATTATCGACTAATCTTATTAGTGTTAGTCAGTTGGCAGATGATTATGAGGACATATGGTTTAATAAACGTCATTGTGTTGTTTTTGATCAGGATGGTAAAATTGTAATGGGAGGAAAAAGATCAGGAGATAATTGTTATCATGTTTCATATGATCTTAAGTCTAATGGATCTCAATCTTGTTTCAGGACAAGTTCTGTTGAAGAAACAATGGAACTATGACACAAACGACTTGGTCACTTAAATTTTCAGGACTTGCTTCAACTGTCCACCCAAAAATTGGTTTACCTATCTTAAGTGGTCGTACTGATGTTGTTTGCGGAGGTTGCAAAACAGGGAAACAAACCCGAGCTAGTCATAAAGTGGTGAATGCTTCATCATCAACTCAACCTCTTGAGTTGCTTCACATGGATTTGATGGGACCTTCAGCGACATCAAGTATGGCAGGTAAAGAATACATTTTTGTTGTTGTTGATGATCATTCTCGCTTTGCCTGGGTTGATTTCTTAAAAGATAAAAGTGAGACATTTAGTTCTTTTTTCACCTTGAGTAAACGTCTTTCAGTTGAAAAACAACAAGAAAATTATCAAATTGCCAAGATTAGGTCAGATAATGGAACTGAGTTTAAGAATTCTAAATTTGCTAAATATTGTCGAGATTACGGTGTGTTTCATGAGTTTTCAGCTCCTATAACTCCACAGCAAAATGGAATTGTTGAACGTAAGAACAGATCTCTCTTAGACATGGCCAGGGTCATGCTTCATTCGGCCAGACTTAGTGAAAACTTCTGGGCTGAGGCTGTTAACACAGCTTGTTACGTAGGAAATCGTGTTCTTCTTCGATCAGGAACAAAGTCCACTCCTTATGAACTATGGAAAGGTAAAAAGCCAAACGTAAGTCATTTTCATGTGTTTGGTAACCCTTGCTATGTTTTAAAAGACCGGGAGCGTCTTGCCAAGTTTGCACCTAGAGTCAGATGAAGGTATTTTTCTTGGTTATTCTCTTGATAGTCGTGCTTACAGAGTTTACAACAAAGAAACTAAAACAAGTCATGGATTCAATTAATGTTACAGTTGATGATAATGCAGATTTGTCTGTTGTAAATGATTCAGATGTGTTTAAATCAAATGACAATAGTAGTTCTGTGCAGGAAAAGACTAATGAAGTTGATAAAAATTTACAACCTGCTACAAAATATAGAACTGGTTTTAAGCAGGTCCGTAAAGATCACTCAACAGCTGATGTTATTGGTGATATTGGTGATGGTATGCGGACCAGGGGGAGAATGGTAGATTATCCTTCTAAAAATGAAGATAATTCTGAGAGCTCTACTGCAGAATTTGTTGAAATAAACAAAGCCTTGGTATGTTTTATTAAAGAAAAAATTAAGGAGACTAACAAACTAACTTGTTTTGGTTTTGTGTCTCTGATTGAACCCAAAAATATCAAAGAAGCTCTTATGGATGATGACTGGATCAATGCAATGCAAGAAGAGTTAAATCAATTTGCAAAAAATGAGGTATGGATCTTGGTTCCTAGACCAGAAAACACTAATGTTATTGGTACTAAATGGATTTTCAGGAATAAGATGGATGAGCATGGTACTATCACTCGGAATAAAGCTAGATTGCTGGTTCAAGGTTATTCACAGGTTGAGGGATTGGATTTTGATGAAACCTTTGCTCCTGTGGCTCGGTTGGAATCTATAAGACTTCTATTGGCTATTGCGTGTCACCGTCAGTTCAAACTTTTTCAAATGAATGTTAAAACTGCATTTCTGAATGGGGATGTTCAAGAAGAGGTGTTTGTGGAGCAACCACCTGGCTTTAAAGATATTCACCATCCTGAGTATGTTTGGAAACTAAAAAAGGCTGTCTACGGTCTTAAGCAAGCTCCTCGTGCCTGGTATGAAAAACTCTCTCCTTACCATCCTGAGATGATAGTTTGCTTGTCATATCAAATCTTTTTGCATTATTACCGCATGATTCTATACTCTATATTCCTTAGCAAATAGACATGCAAAGATTTGTTTTGGTTCACTTTCCTTTTGCAGGTGTGACATCTTGTTTAGATTCACCAAGATTGTGATCTTCTGCCGAGATAATCTTTTAGAGTTCTTTTCCGTTTTGGTTTCTCTCCTTTATTGGATTAGGGTTGCTTGCATACCTATCTCTAATTCTCTATATAACCGTCCTCCTATCAAGCTTACTTTCATCTATATCACTCTTCTCCGTTCTCTTCTTCTTTCACCTTGGTTGTTCAGTGTGCAGGCTTTTGTTGCAATGCCTGGAGTTCGTCGTTCAAGAAGCGAAATGCAAGACGCTAGGGCTAAGGCCGAGCGCCTGAACCGGGAGATGGATGAACGCAGAGCTGCTGCTGCCGCTGCTGCTCCTGTCACTGTAGGCGACCTCACACAGGTCTTCTCCCGGCTTGGTGTTCATCTACAAGCCCAAGTTGATCGAATCCAACAAGTCCATATCTCAAATCATGAAAGTATTTCTGCTCAACTTTCCCGACTTGAACATGCGGTTGGTGTGCTCACCGATCTCGGTGTGGAATCTCAAGAGATGCTTTCCAGGAAGTTTGTTCCGCCTGTTGCTTCACCTGCCCCTGCCCCGGTGAACTCCTACTCGTCATCCTCTACTTTCTCTCCCTCTGACAACATACAGCCCTCTCCACCTCCTCTTCCTCTTGCTGGTAGATCACTCTGGCATGCCATTGCCATGGACCGGGAGGAACGAGCTGCCCGGGCATCACAAGATCCTTTGGCTCATCATTCTCGCCTTCCACCTACAGCAGACCCTGCCACCCATGATGGAGACGTGTCACAGGTTCCTGCATCGGAGAATGGCGATGGTGATCTTGACTTGCATGAATGGACCACCTCCAACTCTATTGGCGGTCGTCGTCGGAGCGGGAGATTGTCTCTTCGTCGCAGTGGCTAGGGGGTTCCATGCCGTCCTTCTTTCTCCTCCTTTGCCCTCCATCAACTTAGGGGGAGAAATCAAGTAGCATGCATCAAGTTATAATGTTTTTAATTATGTTTTTTGGTTTGAACTATTGTCTCTTGCATGAGACTACGTACGAACTTAGTTTGCTTTGGTTTGTAATAAGTGCTATGCACACAACCTTTTGAATTATTTTTTGTTTGGTGTTTTATTTTGAAACCTATGATCTAGTCATTTGATTTCTTGAAAAGGATGATCATTGATTCTTGAAATCAAGTGACCTATTTTCGTTTTCGAAAATAGTGAGTAGGTTTTTTTTTTTTTTTGGTCGATTTTCACTTTCTTGTTATGTACTAATCCTTGTCTCATAGGTACTTGATGTTAGAAGTTGCATGGTAGGCCAAAGGGGGAGATTGAAGATATATTGGCCTCCATGAGTTGATGGAGTTCAAAGATTTCCAAGCGTGTGACAAAGGGAAGACCCGGCCGGTTTATGACGGAAGGTCTCTTGCCATGTAGGTTGGGATTTCCTTCTTTATTTCTCATCATTTATATGGGTAGTTCTAGATATATTTGGAAGGGTGTTTTCAAATATATTTTCAGTCTATTTGGAGATAAAGGTTGTTTAAGAGTTGTATTTCAATAAGGTTAGTTCCTTTTCTAGACATATTAGTTTTAGAAAGTTGTTACGGGGCTAGTTGTCATCCGGATCTAGAGGTTAGAAAAAGGAGGCATTGCTTATTTAAATAGGTAGTGGTGCTAGGGTTTGAGTGGGACGAATGCAGAGATTGTGAGAAAAATAAAGATAGAAAAAATAGGTTTGGTGTATTGAGTGAACATATATTCAGATCATAGAATAGTCCTGTGTGGCAAGAGACCTTCGTGGCTCCATTGAAGACCTTCGTGGATTCAAGTCCTTCGTGGCGTTTCAAGACCTTCGTGGCTTCAACGACCTCCGTGGCGTTATCATCTTTCGTGGCAACAAAGACCTTCGTGGCTTTGTATTACACTTGACCGTGTTCTTCAAGTGTGAAGTAATTTTTACTTTTGAGAATATATTACTTTTGATCATATGTTGTCAAGTAATTGTAATATTCTATTTAATAGTAAAGTAAAGTTTTTCGATATATTCCGCTGTTTATCTCATAATCGTTCTATCTAGTATTTTCACTAGGATGATCAGTGCAACAAAAATGAGTAGCAGTATTAGGGCTAGGCTACCAACGACGTAAGGTAACGGAGATTTCCATGGATGGACAACTCTGGCGCTGCTGCTAATAGTTGTAGGCCTCGTTTTTCTCTGTAATGCGTTTCAGGCTTTCAGCTAGGTGAGTAATGCAAAGAAATGGGGTTGGTGATTGAGAAATTTATAGTGGAATTGTTGGTTTTTTCTCAAATGACAAGAATGCCCTACTTCTGTTTTCTCGATCAGACCTATTGATGGAAATTTGAAACAAGATCTCTCTATTCGGAAATAAGAAAAATGTGATAGAGAAAGTGCTGGCTTTAGCTATGCCATTGCTTTTAATTACAGCACTAGGGGTGCTAATGGTTTATGGCAAACAGTTCCTGGCATGGATAAGAAAAAATTAGCATATGCTGGAAGAATATTGAACTTTTTAATATTGCTTTCATTTTTCATATCTCTTTCTTCTTCTTTTTCCGGTCACCAATCATTTGAAAGAAGAACATTAATCTGTTTCATGTAAGTATATATGTACTGATGTACACTTGGCACTTGTTATTAGAAGTGGTTGATTTTTGCGTCATTTTCAACCCAACACATAGAAACTAATAGAGGTCTAACTTTTGGGTCACTTCTAATTAAGTTCTAACTTTCAGGTCTAATACTCAGAAAACTTATCTAGTATTAGAAAAGATGCATGTCAACAAACAGAAGAAAATGTGTCATTATTTAAGTTTGGACATGTATGGATTGTGTGAGACTTTGAGCTACTGATTCCTATATATACGTCATATAAGAGATTGAAAATACTAATTAATTTAGAGAATAGGGGAATTAAAGAAACTAATTAACGTGACATCTTCAATCAGGTTATGGTATAAACCATTCTCTTCGATCAACTAGCTAAATATGAATGAAGCGCTACTAATTTCAAGCCACAATCTATGAATCCAAATCAGTGTTTTAAAAAACACGCCTCGGGCGCGCCTTGAGGCTCAAAAGACGCGAGGTGCATGAAAAATTCATTGTGTTTTACTGGTTAGGCGCAGAGGTGCAAAAGGCGCAGCACAGGGCGCAAAAGGCGCAAAAAACGCACCCCAAGGCGCATAAGGCGTGCGCCTAGTGTAAGTGAAGGAAAACGGGGTCGTTTTGGGTCGTGCGCGCCTCTCTCTTTTCGCTGGGTCGTTTTACTTAACATGGGTCGTGCGCCTCCCTCTGTCTTTTCGCCTTCCTCCCTCCTCCCTGTCCTTCTCCCGATCTCCCGATTTCCCTCTCCCTCTCCCAATCTCCCTCTCGAACACAGAGACACAATCGGCCACCACCAGGATTCTCCCAGTTCGCGAGCCCGACCACCACCCACCATCCGACCATCGACCACCACCCACCATCTGACCACCACCAGGATTCCGACCATCCGACCAGTCGACCACCGCCTCGTCGCTGTCTTCTGCAACTCAATCGCCTCAAAGCTCTTCCTCCTAAGCCTCGCATTGCGGTCACCAACTCACCATAGATTTGAGGTACGCAGTACGCACATCTGTTATCAATCTAAATTTCTGATTCAATTGGACTGTTGTGAATTGTGTTTTCTTAGTATATGATGCAACATTGTGCTCTGATTATCTAAGTAAGTAAGTATAGATTGGAGCAAGCTTCTTGTAAATGCTCACAACTCTGTGTTGGTTTTGTGACTTTTGTCTAAGTATAGATTGCATCTGTCAATGGTGTGTTGCAGGCAGCATTTACAAGAAGCTGCCTGTAAATGGTGTGTTGGTTTTGTCAATGGTGTGTTGGCTTTGTGTTGATTGCAATATATGTTCTATATATAGAAGAATTTTTTTTTTTCAAAAGGCTTACGCCTTACGTCTCAAGGCTTACGTCTTGGTAAGACTCTCGCTCCATAACCTCGGCTACGCTTTAGCCTTTTAAAACATTGATCCAAATCATGCAAGAGAATGAAATTGGAAATCCACTTAGTTAACTAGCTAGGCGCTCTTGTGACGTCTTTCCACTACTAGTAATTTAGCATTTTCAGTTGATGACCTTTGGTAAGATGGTAGGGGTTGTCAAACTCAAATGCCAAAGTAGAGAATGGATTTAAGAGGATTCTTGCTTCTCTTTCTAAGATGCCAAAGTGAATCGGTGATTGGGTTGCAAGCTAGCTATTGATGGACATGATCATGAACTTTTGTGTTTTTAATTTTGAAACACTTTTGAATTGATTAATTGCTTCACTAGAGAGCTAGAAGCAATTGGTTTATCATGCCTATTAGCTAGTTTGATTCATAGAGAGCAAAGCATATGCTTCAAGTATTAGTGATGTTGCCTTCTATACAATATATATTATTTTCCTTTCCACTCATCAATAAGTAGTAGAAGAAAACCTATCTTTTTATCTATATATACGTATATTCATAACGATCGGTTTGGTGCACATAGATATAGAGGTACATGCAAATCGATGAAATGTCAACCGTGAAAGTAACATCTACAAAAATGTTTGCAAAAGCTTCATCATCTACTACTAGTTATATATGGAGATAGAATCGATCAAACTTTAAATAATAATAATACTCAAGCATGATTGGCCGGGTTTGATCGGAATTTAGGGTGGTGTTCATTAGCACAACCTTAATCTGTACCAGTTTTTGCATATAATTAAGTTGCTTTACATATCCTTATAAAATAGAAAGATTAATATCAAATACAAGTTGGGGAAAGCAAAATATGCTGGCTAGTCATGTTATCTAGTTAGAGTCGTATATATCTAGTAATATTTGCTATATATTCTGTTGTAGTTAGTTTGTTAATAGGACTCGATGTATCCTGTATATATACTCCGTTGTTGGAGAAGTGAATTTTCTTAATTGTATTTTAGTGTTCTCAATACATCATTAATTAATTAATTACAAATCCAATATAAATGACATAAATAATTAAAAAAAACTTCATGTAGGAACTATATATGCAAAACAAAACCAAATGGGGAGCAATTTTCATTTGGTATGTCTTGGTGCTAAACTTAAATCAAGTCATGGAAATGAATGTTGGCCTGAGAATATGCTTTAGAATATACAAAAGCAGCCTCAAGCAATCAAGCATGGTCATTCTGGTCACAAACCCTTTCAACTATAACATCATTTTCCTAGTCTAGTCTGTGTGCGCGCATCTCCAAGCCGCCGCGCGCGTTTCTGTTCCACTATTACAGTTAAAGACATGTATAGAAATCAGAAACGCAAAGAAAACACCACTGGGTATAACCAGTTTCAACTTGCACTACTATTTCATACTCAACTCTCGTACATATTTCCAGCTGCCAATATACTACTGCAGAATTAAAATAACAAGGGCAAAACTTTGAACTTCTTAGATAAGCAAGATCCAGATCGAGCTACTAGACTTGATCAGAAGAGCAAGAGCAAGAGCAAGTGGAAGCGACTGGTGTAGCTAACTGTGAGGGCTTGTCTTCTCCGGCGTTTATTATGACAATAATCTTTGGTTGATCAGCATCAGACTCTGTAGTGTTCATCGCTTTCGTTGGCTTCTCTTCATGATGATCATCTTCTTCACTTGATGAGTTGGAGGAGCGCGAATGGTGGTATGACCATAGAAGAATGATCAGTGCGACGAAAACGAGCAGTAACATGAAGGCTAAGCCGCCGAAGAGGTAAGGAACCGGAGACTTCCATGGATGGAGTAGTACTGATCTGGCGGGTGAGGATGTAGTACTGCTTGTACTTGCAGGCCTCATTCTCTCTGTTCTGTTGTACGTAATGGGTTTTGTGGGGGATTGTTGCAAAGAAATGAGGTTGGTGGTTCAGCAATTTATAATGGTAGGGTTGTTGTAAAATGACTGTAATGACCCATTAGGGTTTAGGAGGATGATTCTGCCTTCTGCTTTCTCTAGATGCCCAACTACGAGTCTAGGACTATTGCTAATTCTTCAAGCTCATGATGAAGGAGAGTGGCTTTGGTGATTTTAAAGGAATAAAACTAATGGAAACAGGCAAAAGTGCAAAGCTCCTCAAGGACTTTAAGTTTCTCAAATACTATTAATCAGAACACTAAGAGCTATATTAGCTGGTTTATGCTAAATTTTTCCTCTGATGACCAAAGCATATGTTCGAACGTTATATGTTTTGCTCTAATATTTATACTGCTGCAATGATACTAGAAAATAAGTCTACAAATAGAAGAAAATGAGTTCATTTTCAATCTTCTCCTTCAAGTTGAGATAATTGGGTCACGACTATAGGCGTCATGCCGTGATGATTAATCTACACCTCCTAATTCCTTCACCTGTGAACAATAAAAAGAAAATATATGACTCGTCGATCGTAATCTTCTACACTGATCTATATATATTTACATCCAAATCCAATATCCAAATACCAAAAGTATAATTGATTGAAGTAACAGTATCATAGTCATCCTTTTTCCAAAAGCTCACCAAAGAAATTTCTTAGCCACATAAAGCTATGGCGTTAGTGGATCAAAAAAATAAAAGAAAAATTGGACCCTCAACTTCGACACTAAACTAGCACCAGCATAACATTATGAGATTTTCCTTTGGGGATTTCCAAACGTTGGCCGGGTCTACCTCTAATACAGGCCGACACGTCTTACGCAATGTGATATATATTCATTCTTTTTCAAGGGTTTGCAAATTATATATACATGTAGGCTAGGGCAAGATTCTTCTGTTAGATTATGTCTTCACCGTGTCATCCCCGTTACCATGATTATATATGCATCTTTCTGTAAATTTGCCTAGCTAGTCGAATAGTGTTCCTTGATGGATACAACGTTTTACTTTCTATCATATATATAAGTTCTATTCTAAGAAGATAAGCGTAAGACTTATATATCGACAACTATTAAACGTCGACGTTTATATATCGATAACTATTAAACGTCGACGTTTCTACGTTGCATCAGACAACACGTTGGACGACAATGGTAGGTCTTCCGGCTGTCATCTGAAGCCATTTTTGTGGTAGTCGACTTTTGCTATATAGGTTCCGGCTTCAATACTCTTGTCTACTATAATGATCAAGCAAGAAGTAATGCGTATACAACATGGAAAGCTGGAGGTTGAAAGTTGAGTTCTTCACAGTTCACATTATTACTTCATTGTTCTTCATTGTCTTAATTAGCTGGCATCGATCTGGGCATCCTTATCCAGCAGACCCGCAGTAGGCCAAACAATACAGCTAGCTAGCTTAATCAGCTATAGTTAGCACTTAGCAAGATTTTTACATATTTCCCTTAATTTCTGGGTGTGAAATATCCATCGCGCACAATCTAAATAAGGTGAACTGGAGACGATCCGATCCTCATCTTCATTTTGGATTTCCGCCTTCAAATTAGTACCAACTTCTTTGAAAACTTTTCACCCTCCCAACAATTTTTGCTGCCACTACTGGCTGGCTGGCCGGTGAGGACAAAATCTATGTATGTTTTGTTCAAGATTCATATGATTCACATGTATTATATATATTAATGTTATTGCAAACCTATGCGTCTTCAAGCCTTCGCATACATGCGTATACTATAATATAAGTCTGCTGTCCCATCATTTTACAAGTCATTTTTTGTGGATCGGATCTGCAATTGTCCAAGGAATTAAGACTAAGATATATCAGAGAAGTCATCTTAATCAATTTTATCAATTTCATGACTCAATAGGCATGTACCATATCAATGCCATGAGGATTCCATGCAATCTGCATGTGGTGTTACTTGGATCATAAGTTTTCTAATTGAATCTAACTCTTGTCATGTTTTATGTCCAAAGTAAACCGCTCTAATCTTTGGTTAATTGGTAAGTATGAGAAAACTCAACCATAATAAGGAATGAATAGCTCCTCAGTGTTTCCCTTCAAAGTTGAGACGTTTTGGGTATATGCCTACAGTGGCTTTAGAATATGTTCTGAAATTTAAATTATGTGAACTTAGAAATATGCTGATGGGTAACATAAGTAATCAAGTGGAATAACACGAAAGTTGAGCAGCAAGTGACATCAAATAAAAATTGCATGAATCAAATCTATATATACATATAGCTATATGTATACCTATTTTCGTATTGAGAATTGGGATATACTGTGGATATCATTTTTTGTTAAAAGAACAATGGATATCATTTTGTTGGTAATTACATTTAAGTGTGATATTAAGTAGGTTATGTGAGTATTGTATGTGTGAGATATAGGAGGTAACTAATCAATCACTAAACACAATAGAGGTGTGTGTAACATTGCAATGTTTTATTGACAATGTTAAGAGAATCATAGAGGGAGAGTTCTGGGTTGCAGGGAATAGTGATAGAAAAGGTGAAGCAACAAAGTTAGATGCCAATGACAATTTCATAGAAGTGTTAGATGGGTTTAATCCAATTAGCCAGACTCAAATATTTCATGGTAATTTCATAGTAATCTTTAGTTATTAGGATCGATCGTAAATCTCAGGTTTGGATTGTAATTAACCTCTTCTAATCAACCACATAAGAGCGCTCTTGTTATATAGTTTTATAATAAATGAGAACACGGAAGAAACCTCAAACCATGCATACCAAAAGTTTGATTTGGGTGCTCAGTTTGCAATCAAATATTTCATCTACCACATGAATTAATGTCCCACAAAGTTATTTCTATCTAAATCCGCACGTTATTTTAACTTCTTGTCACCCTCGGACCCTTCCCACATACCTTGTTTCAGCTTTGTTCTTCATGCTCACATCCATACAAAGCTGTCAAACCTGCTTGTGTCTGAAGCCGCTGCATATAGCTAGACTGTCATTATCTGCCACGAAACATCGTTCATACGCTATTTCCAAATAGAGGATGATGATGATGCATACGGCAATTACGTATATGATAATATGATTGGAAAACTTTCGTCAGTTATTTTCCTTTGAGCAAAATTAAAGTTCGCTCATGCATATAATTTTAGCAGTATATATGTAGCCTAACTATATATGATTAGGGTTTATGGAGTTTCCAACGCGATTCTTATCTTAAAGAATTAGGGATGCTAAAATTCTAAATTCTAAATCTGTTGCTTCTAACCAAAGGCAGTGGCGTCTCCATGAGAAACAAAACAAAAATGTGAAATGTATATGTAAATTATAAAGCACAAACCCTAGTGGAGATCGGCATTTCACACACTATTGACATCTCTCATGTTTCCCACTAATTAAGAAGATCGATGATGTGGAATGGCACTTCCCTTTAGACTAATTTGCTATATCTAATTATGAAACTAAACCTAAAGCGGACCTTTAACAAGATAGTTGATTTCAATGTTCTATTCTATGCTGCATGTATCTGAATTTCTTGGTCTTCCATTAGCAACAGTAATAACCAAATTATATTAAATACATCTTCGAGACGCCACTTCTATCATTTACCTTACCTAATCCGATTAGCACCATGCTTAAATATTCCTGCCAAACTTTCATCATTAGTTGGCTAATGCTGCTGTAATAAAGTAGTAATGCTGCTGTTTTTGGCATATTCCGAGAACTTAAAGCATATGATCATAATCAATCTGAAAAGTGGTTCCAGTAATTTCCTTTTGGTAAGGCAATATCGATCAAACAACTACATTATTTCAATGGGTGGGGCAAGAGTGGAAGACTACTCCCGCCCAAGGGATCGACTGAACAAGCTTAGCTATAGCCTGTTTCATCATTTCGATGAGTTCTTTCAAATTTCGAATACTATGTGCCCGTCTTCCGGTCTAATTATATCACCTTTCGCTACAACAATATGTCCATTAAGTGTGGCAAATAAGGGTATTAGTATGAGTATTGGTGGGGTATGAGGGAAAATGTCACACATAAGGTGATTTGCAATATCTCTAAATGTCACTTGTTACACATCTTATGTGGTGTTTGTTCCATATTGTTGTAGTGCTTTTTCTCTTCATTTCTTTTTATTTTGTAATCAAAGACAAATATTACAACATTTCGACCAGCCTGAATGATAAAATGTCATTGTGTTAATGTGCACTGATCGGCTTCATCTCCGGTTTTCATGATTAGTCCTGATGGTGGTTTAACTATTTTGCTACCATATATATAGAGCGGATCAAACCTTGCTTAGTCAGTTCATGTAAAAGCGTGATTTTGTTGATACCATAGGTGAATAATTTGATCGATTTACCTTGATTGTCAATGAAGATCGATTTTAATTATAGGGTTTCTTTATAATCTGATTCTATCCAAGAGTAAGATTTCATGCATGTATATTGCACTGTTGGCAAAACATTAAACCCACGCTATTAAACTGTATATAGATTTTGCGGCGCCATGTATGATCATTATCAAGAGGGAACACTAAATCGACAATGAAACAAAGTTAGTCAATTTATGTTGATCATCAAGTATCAATTTCCATGAGAAACTTAATGAAAATTGTGGACAAAAAAGACAGTAGAAAATTGGAGAGATCGATCATCATCATTTCATTTCACATCTATGGTCACCCTCCCACTAGAACCTCTGTAGATTTTAGTACTTGACAACGTACGTGCCGATACATTTCCTAGAAGCCACGTCTCTGTTAATAACCTGGGATTTTACTAATTTTGCATTAATAATTCAATACAAATCACTAGTGTCAAACTTAGTTGGCTTAATAAGGTGATTAAGTAACGTATCCAAAGACTGCAGTTGGTGATGAACTGATGATTATTACTAGGACTTGTAGAAGACTCTTACAGACTGCAGTTTTCAACTTCTAAATAAGTCAGCTTCTTTTCAAATTATATGAACTTATTCCTCAATTAGTCTTCATATTTATCCCCTTAAGTGTGGTGGTTGGAGTAAGTGGCGCAAATGGCTGTTTTGGTGAAAAGCTTGCAAATATTAAATCTGAATTATTGAAGTTCATGAAGCTTGTCATGATATAGAAGAAACATTCCTTTGATTATGATACATACCAGCTAATGTCATAATTTATTTATTTATTTATTTTTTGTGGGGGTCCTGTGGTAGCTCTCTGGTTTACAAAAGGTGAAATATATCAACTTTTACAAAAAAAAAAAAAAAAAAAAAAAAAGGTGACATATATCAACAATGATGATGGTGAACCTAAATTTTAACTTGCTTCCCAGTTAAGACTATGCTCTTAAGAGTTTGCTTGGCCTAAAGATTACAACATCATCGTAATATATCCAACCAGAACCAGAAAAAGAAAGGGATCGAGACAAGTTTTAATACTATGATGGATGGAATTGGAGCTTTGCATTGTAGGGTTCGAGATTTAAAACAATAATTAATTAGATCTAAGGTTTGCTAGATCCAAATTAAAGACTGGCTTGAAAGGAATATAAATTTGTTATAATTTAGATCCATAAGCAACACAATATATAACAATAGATCTTGAAGATGTTAACGCTCTCTTCAATCTGATCACATATTCTCGATGATCAAAAAGAATTATAAGCACCCAATTTAGAACAGGCAGAGAAACTAGCTATAGGACCAGAACTGAAGCAAGAAGATGATGAATAATTCACTCAATTCAGAGATTTGATCAGCTTGGTAAACTAGTAGAGGAAGAGATGGGGTTTGCCAAGTATGTCGGCGTTTTCTCTCCGGCCATTATCACAAGAATCTTGGGCTCCGACTCTGCACCCTCTATGTCATCCATTCCCCGTGACGTTGGTTTTCCATCTTCACCACCCGAACTTGTTGAGGTTTTACGATAAGAGCAAACCAGAAGCAGCAATGCAACTGCGACGAGTCCCAACATGAGTGCTATGCCGCCGAAGAGGTATGGTATCGGAGATCTCCAGTTGCTGAAAACAGCGTCACCGGAAGAAGCAGCCGAGCTCGTGGAGTTCGCCATTAAAGACCTCATTGCTAAAATCACTGTAGTAGTACACACTAGTACTTGTAAAGCTAGCTAGCTGATGTTGCCAATGCTTTGAAGTATGCATTTTAATCATTTAGAAGCTTAGCATTATATAGTTCCCCTCTGCACAGTGAACTTGAGGATCAGAACAAAGAAAATTGTGAATTGTGCTTGATGAAGTTACAACTATGGCCTTAAAGTAATGATATGCTATTTGTCTTCTACTTGTTCATTTGGTGATCGACTGTTATGGAAGTTTCTTGGTATTCAACTATTCATGGGGTTCCGCAGGGTGCATGATATTCTTGCTAGCTATTTCAAAATAGTTTGACCTCTCAACTAACTGTTCAAAACTCGGATCCGATTCTCTCCTAACAACTGTCTCCTAATACTTCCTAATAAGTCAATCATGACCTTTCATTTTAGACCAACGGTCAAGATCACTCAAACTTATTTTCACAACTACTCAACTCATCTCTCTCCCCCTCAAAATCTCGTATGGTCTCTCAGAAAGACAAATAAAAATAATTCTTTTCCATCGCTCTATCTCTCTTCCCGTTCTCGAATTTATGTCTCTCTCCGCCGGTCAACCGCCGGCGTCGGACTCCTCCGCGGAGGCACCGGCACGGCCTCTCTCAAGCTAAATATACTTGCCTAGTAACTCATATCAGTCATATAAGTAAACATGGATGAACTTACAGTGTGGCCCCAACGATCTGTGTAGTTAAGATTAGCACCATTATGAAGAAGTAGAATAAAAATTTCGGTGCAGCCTTCACACGATACCAAATGAAGAGTTGTTCTCTTGTCATAGTTCACAAGATTCGGATCCACGCCTTTCTCCAACTCTTGCAACACCCCTGCTTTATCACCCTTACTCAAACAATATAACAGCCTGTATGGACCTACTGGGGTAATCCTGTTAGGCTTCTGCATGATTCACACCAAGTTAAAGTCTTCAACTTTTCGCTTCTAAAATTGCACAGCAAAATCATTTGTTCTTAACTTCTTATACATGTTGCTTCTTAAATGGTCATGAACGTCACGATACATTCATCTCTTAAGCTCAGGGTATCTGTTGTAGTCCATTAATCAATTCTTTTACTTGTTGATGTTTAATCTGATGACTATGGAAACATTGCTAGGAGATGATCATATATATGAATTAATTTGGTGATGAGGAAATGGGCAGGAAGAACATCGTCTAAACAAATGCTGCTACATTGCTAGTCTGGTGCCTTCTTTTCGGTTCACCACCTGCAACATGCCAGTAATGTATCAGAAATTAGAGAAAATGAAGACAAGAAGTACAAAACATTTGATCATGACGAGTAAGAGCCCTTTTATAAGCCGCAACTGTGAGTAACATACAGACAAACATTAATATAGATATTAGAAATTCTTAGGGATGTGTAGGCGCCAGAGAGAGGCCATGCCGGCGCCTCCGTGGAGGAGTCTGACGCCGGCGGTTGACCGGCAGAGAGAGGCAGAAATTACGGGAAGGGGGAAGAGAGAGAGAGAGCGATGGAAAAGAAATTTTTTTCTTTCTGAGTGACGATACGAGATTTTGAGAGAGAGAGAGAGAGATGGGTTGAGTAGTTGTGAAAAACTGAAAATTGGTTTTGAGATAGATTTGAGTGATCTTGGCCGTAGGTCTAAAATGAAAGGTCATGATTGACTTATTAGGAAGTATTAAGAGACAATTGTTAGGAGAGAATCCGGATCCTCAAAACTCTATATACATATGTTGGCAAAAGCTGGACTACGTGCTTTGTACCGTACGCCAGACGGATCCGTTAACGGAAGGGCAGTTGTGTAAATTCTAGTCATCACGGTAACTGGCTGATTTCACTGTTGTACTGAGGGATAGAAAAGAGACTTGGCCCGAGATCAATTCAGCGTCTCAAGCCTTCGTCAACTATTTCAATACAGTTCGAAGTTATAGTCTGGATCTAGAATCCGATAACGCAGAGATATTGCATACGTTACTCGTTGTCGAGAGAGAAGAGTCGAATCATTTCGAAAGTATTCAAAGATAACGACGAAGCTCATTGCGGGGAGGTCAGAGTCGAATCTAATCTGGTAGCCATCGCCGGAAACCCAATACAGTCCGCTTCAGGTTCATTCTCTTTCTAATTATTAGAATTGCGCCACTGATCGCCCGCCCTTATCGCCCCATTCCTCATCAACGGTTTACCTGTGGAATACTAAACTGCTGCGTGCGTATATGTTCGAATTGGTATTGCGAACCTTGCTTCCCTAAGGAAATAGGTTAGGTAGTGAAAAAGGGTATAGATTATATATAGGTACCCAACTATCTGAATGTGAGGACCCCATAACTAATCCTTCAGTTAACTTGCTTCCCTAAGGAAATAGGTTAGGTAGTGAAAAAGGGTATAGATTATAGGTACCAGCAGTGCTCCAAGAGTGTTTCAGCACCTGCAAATGAATAATGAATTTGATCTTCTCTCTCAACACTGGCGCCGGCTTGGCTCTCTACATCGTCTCATCATCATTCCCTTCATCGGTAACCTTCTTCATTCTACACACTCATTCGATCCCCTTTCTATTTTTGTAACCTTCTTCATTCTACACACTCTTTTGATCCCCTTTCTATTTTTGTAATCTTGCTCACCATCTGTTTAATGAAATGCGTCCGAGAACCTCTTTTTTTTTTTTAATGATCAGTTGAATTGAATATGGTAAGGTTTGCAATTTTTTTATTTTTTATTTTTTTAAACTTTTTATTAAATAACTCACACATCCTACATATGTCAATGAGATTTGAACCCATGACGTCAAAGTGGTTAGTTAACCACCTTAACTAACCACCCTACATATGATAAGGTTTGCAATTTTGATTAACATGAACAACTCTACATTGAACACTGAAATGGTTTATGTATAGTGCTTGCTGTTCCATTTGGTGTAGGGTAAATTTTGTGGAATTTCCAGAGTTGATAGAGATTGATTTGTTTTGAATCTATTTTAAGGAAGTCTGTTGGATTTTGGTACTATTCAATTTGAGATGAGTAGTTAGTTCCTTGATTGTTTTGTAACTCAATTTTGAGTTATGCAGCTTATTCGTTCCATATTTCATTTTTCTCGCTTAATGTGTTTTAAAGCTGAAGATTGACCGGAAGTTATGGTTTATTGTTTTGTTATGAAATGGAATGGAATGGTGCAGCAGTTCCAACGGTGGAGGCTGGAGCAGAGCTAGTGCTCATGGACCAGTTGATGGCTGAATATGCCCAATGACTCTTTTTGTGTAATATATCAGAATGCCTTTGTAATTGAAAACATGGCCTGGAAGCATTTCATAGTGCTAGTTTACTGTAATATCAGAGTTGCGTTGTACCATTCTAACACAAAGCCATCCAAAATTAATGAGAGGGATCCTTATTCAGTAAAATATATCCGCAGAAAAGAATTTCAAGTTGTTAGCCTGATCGGCACTGCAGCATTACAAAACCAAACTTGTTTGCATTATGGAAACGTGTATACTCACATATAAGTATATAACTTGTATGCATTACGTTCGAACCCAAATAAACAGGTCTGCTTATAGTTGCAGGTATGAGTATATTGCCAAGTTCAATACATTGGCATTAACCATCGTGAAACTAATAACAATGTTCATTTAGCTCAGTTAGATGCAAAGAAAAATCAGTAAACAGAAACACAAAACTACATGTAATGCAGACTGATCAATTCAAATAAGCATGATGGAAACAATTATCAGAGATTCTCAGACTCATTTCATCAACAACTGGTGCTCACAATTCCTATTCACATAACATACACAAGTAACACCACCAGTTCTGGTTGGCAACATCATTGATTATCAGTATTAGACAGATCGGGATTTCTAATGCATGCCTCTGATTGTTTCTTAGAAAGTTACAGCATTGATGTCACTTTCTTGTTTGTTATGTACGAATTTTGGTAAGGAAAGGCATGTTTCGAAAGGAGGACGTGGTTTCCACAGTGGCATATATATGTGAAAGCTATAGGACGACAATAACTTATGAGAATGGCAAGACAAACAATTGTGATTTCAAAATTTCTCACGCTCATTCAACTACTCAATTCATGTACCATACGATAGACCTATTCATCACTTATTTGCTTCATTCAACTACTCAATTCATGTACCATACGATAGACCTATTCATCACTTATTTGCTTCAGCATTTTGCAGCATCTTATCATAGCACTGCCTCTTCTTTCAACATAATTTTTTTTGCAGATGGAGTGAAATCTGTGAGTCCTCCTCTTGTCTGCTATATATCAAATAAAGGATGTGGGAGTGTGGAAATACAGAGCTCTAATGATGGACCAACTGTTATACAGAGCTCCAAATCTGTGAGAGCTCCAATTTCTGTGTTGTCCTTCCCTCCATTAACATATATCTGCAGAAAGGGATTTACTTTCAAAGCTGATTGCCTCTGCAGCATTCAAGACCCCAAGTGAATCCTTCCCTCCATTAAACTAGTCAGCCATTACATGTGATTATTCAATACCAAGTACTTATAGTAGATTCATTACAAATTCAACAAGTTTTAAACCCAACTAACAGTTAAGTTCAAGTAAAGCATAAGAAAGGGAAGAGGTTCTCACATGCATTTCATCAAACAGGTGATGAGCATCCTTTTCAGTTTGACAAATGCATACAACGAGCGCCTCTTAGGCCATGCTAATCTTCTCTGTATCGTTCCACTTTTATCGGATGTCCCGAAGGAGAAGCTCTACTTCCATAGTCGGTTGTTAATCAAATCTCAAAAAATGTAACTAATTTGGATTAGAACTCTTACTCCAGGAGGGAATGCGCAGGATCTGGTTGCTTGTAGTTTCCAGCTTCAACCCATTCATCGATTTCAAGCTCGTGAGCAAAAACGCCTCTTTCGTATCCGAAAATGTGCACCACGCTCTACTCCACCTTCAACCCGTTCTTCAGTAAATCGATTTCAAACGTTTTGAACATCTCCGCCTAATTGTGCAGGATGCTTTACTTGCCACTAATTCACCCCCTCGACGGCGGAGATGTGGCTGCTCTGTGCAGATCTCTTCCCCCCTCCGCTCACCGGCGATTCCATAAAACCCCTTCGCTTTTTACCATACGGCGTCGATGACGACGGAAACGAGCGTCCTCTAAGAAATCTCATCGATGTCTCTCAGATTTTGTCTCCGCCGATGAAAAGTCAACTAGTGTTCGTTCCCACTAATGGCGTACTGTACTACGGCGTAGTCCGGCGCTTTCCACATATGTTTTATTAGTTTACTTAATGCAGTGGTCAAATTCTCTAATATGTTAATGACCTAATCATATTTAACGACACTAAGATTACAATTTATTTACACGTCATACATACAAGAATTTACACAGTTTAACATGCATGTTTAAG
The DNA here is from genome assembly GCF_000184155.1 of Fragaria vesca subsp. vesca. Taxonomy (NCBI): domain Eukaryota; kingdom Viridiplantae; phylum Streptophyta; class Magnoliopsida; order Rosales; family Rosaceae; genus Fragaria; species Fragaria vesca. The sequence goes on along the minus strand of NC_020496.1, from coordinate 30,529,367 downwards.
TTTGACCATATTTGATAATATATCCGGTAAATTACTGTGACAACCTGTATTTTTAAAATAAGATATAGTGAATATTATTTATTTTTACTCGGTAATTTTTTTTTTGTATTTATAAATATGGGTATATTAGTTTGTAAATTTATATATATATATATATTTAATTATGTGAGAATAAAAGATATATTTAAACCAGCCCATTAGTTATATTATTAACCAACCCAATAATTTTTTAGACCCAAGCCCAGTTTAAAAAAAAAAGCCCAAGACACCAGATCACTTATACTTGTGGAAGGACGACATATGCGTGTGTTCGACTCTCTTCATTCTCTGCTAGTTCATCGCCATCCTCTGCTCCCTCCATGGTCGTCTTCCTCATTCTCCTACTCTTCACAAGCACCACCCCACCTAGGCTAGAAGATTAGACCCAATCCTAATGATAAGATTGAGTTATCTAAGAAGTTAGAGGTGTCAATGTTATAGGAGAAGCCTTGGAGATTCAGTTACCATAAACAGGAGATGGCGATTCCTATCGAGGTGACATCCGATCTCATCCTATCTAGAATTGAATTTTGACCTGTTTGAGTTTATTATCTTTGAGGTTTAGGAAAAGAAAAGGGGTGAGGGGAGGAATTTTGAGTTTAAAGAGGAATCTGAAAAACATAGTTCTGAATTGAGGTAAGGGGATCTCGGGAACCTCTGTTAATTTATTGTATTTTGTTTGTTGGTATTCTTTGTTTGTTGTTTGCTGTTTTGAAACTATGTGTAATTGATGTGTTTCTGGCTAATGTGTTGTTATATATGATGTTGTTTATGAAACTTGATTGTAGAATTATTAATCAGGTGTTATTGGTGATATGTTCTTAGTTAATCAACATGTTCATGAATATAAAATTGAGGCAGGAGTTTGATGAAATTGGGAATGAGATTTTTTTTGAGAGAATGTTTTTGTGTAGTTGAGCTTAATTCGTATGGACCATAATTCGTAGGGACCAAGTATCAGGTGGGCTAATATGGCTGTACGATTTTGGTGATCGAGATTAAGCAAGAGGACTAACAAAAAAGGAATCATGGTTTGGGTGAGGGGATTAATATTGAAGGGATTATTGCATTCATGTATTGTTATGGTTGACATCTGTTGTTTAAAGAGGACTAGCCTCCTACTGAGCGTTGCTCACCCTTAAGAAAATATTGTGCAGGTATTGAACATGAAGTTTAGGTTTCTCTCTTGAAGAGCTTTATGCATGATGTGATGAAGTGTGTGGATTATCTCTCTAATTTTTTGTCTAGAATAAGAGAAAAAGGCTACCGGCTTGTGATTTTGCCTTTGAAGCTGATGTTTTAATTTTAGTTGGAATGAGGAACTATGAAGCAAGTTTGTATTGTAATCTATGACATCTTTGTTGAATTGGTTATGCCCTTATTGATTCCAAGTTCTTCAAATTGGTTCATTATTTTTCAGCTTTAATATTTAGAAAACTGAGATTCTGCATCAGTTAGCTTTCGTCTGAAAACCGTACAGTTTTGTTTGGAATTTGAAGTTGGTTTCTTCATAAGAGTTGTAGTATACATCTTAAGGTTCATTCCAGAATTTGAATCACTTGAAAATGATCTTTCTAGATTAAGTTATGATTTTTTAAAGTTTAAGGCCTGCATCAGGAAATTCTGCAGATCAGTATTTCTGAGATTTTGGACCAGTTACTTTCTTTCGAAAAACTGTACAGATTGGTTAGTTGTTTGAACTTGGTGTCTTCATGAAAGTTAGAGTAGAGACCTTAATGATCGTTGCAGAACTGGAATCTCTTGAAAATAAGTTTTCTAGAATTAGTTATGATTTTCCAAAGTTACAGGCCTGCTGCATATTTTTCTGAAAGTCTCAAAATTATCCTTGGTTTGTTTTTCCATCCTATTTTTATTTTCCAGTCACACCTACAACTTAAAAGAAAAGAAGGAAAAAAAAAAGTTGGGGTGTGACAATTACCGATTGCCAGTTTTGTTTTCCGTCATTCATCCCTTAATAATATGGTACATCCAACAAATTATTGTTTGACATGTACGTAGTTGTTTATCCAAGTCTCGTTCCTAGCTAGAGGTTAAAACTTCTTGACAAATTAATCGGCAGATAGCAAGAATGTTGTGGAGATTGAGAGGATGTATAAGTTTTGATTAAATGGTTAGATCGACCTGGTGATATTGGTCTAAATATTGCCGTTCACTACTCTGCATATATTATCATCACCAGCATCCTGCAACATCTGCAAACTCCAAGATAATGCATAAAACTAATGATAGGGAGATGCATGTACGTGGTTTGATAATGAAACATATATAGCTGCTTCAATACTGATGTGTGCTCCATAAAAAAAATACTGATGTGTCTGCAAATTCAATTTCACATACCTTCTGTGATATCAGCAGAGACAATTTCGATTTACAGTTCATTGTTTTCTTAGCAAATGAAACAGGAATAACTAAAACACAAACATGCATACAAGCACTTCAACGTAAATCAATCCTCTTTGGTTCGCACCATATATCAATCCAGCCTCGGAGGAACAAGAGGATTTGCTTCTCGTTCTGGTAGCCTAGGGACTGGTGTAGGCCACCACGGTACCGCAACTGTGAAGTAGTCATGACCCGAACAGTGATTTTCAAATATCTTCAGACACTTTCCGGTTAAAATGTTGCACATGAAAATGTCTCCATGTGTATCAATATCAACATCCTTGAGGACAAGCAGATACAAGATACCTTCACCTTCATTACCGTCATTATTCGGATCGAAACCCACAATATCCACAAAGGAATTATCATCTGGAATTATGTCTAAGACCAGTGGATAAATCCTCCTCCTTTGTTCCATAAGTAATTTTCCAGATCCACTATGGAATTCTTCATGAAACTCCCAAGCATGAACAGCATGTGTACCATAACTATAGTCGCCTATCTGCAGACACCCTTTATACAAACCTAGGAATTTAGGTAACGAACGCGTGCACCGATCAATTTTAGTGAAAAGAATTTCATAGTGATCACTATCCTCACCATCAACCGTACTGCTACTAGCACCAGTCCTGTTATCCATCATGAATGGGTTCAGTCCAATAAGGAAGTCGCCACTGTCACTCAACCAATACAGCACTCCATTGTGAGCAAAACTAAACCTGTGATTGACATCATACGAATTAAACCTTGATGGAGATGAGACTATTGACTCTCTCCATACACCAGTCTCAGAAGAGAAGATCTGCACTTTGAATTCACACGAAGGCGGCATATGCATCTCTGATACACGTTGAAAAATAATTCTTATAACCCTGCACCTACACTCAGCATTAATCTGGATGTCATGTCCTCCCAGATCATTTTTCTTACACTTATAGTAGGGAAGGTCACATAAGATTCCCACTCCTGTCACCTCAGTGACTAGAGGAGGGGGAGGAAGAGGAACACATTCGAATGTGTATGGATTGCAGATGTAGTAATCACGTTGATAATACCGGCTCGCACAACACAAAACCAAGTCGTTATAAGAACCTACCACAACCGGCTCTTCTTTCAAATGGTGCAAATTCATGAGTCTTCTGAACAAAGGAGTTAATGCCTTAAACGACGATGACATCCTAGCAAGGAATTCCTCCCCTTGGCAGTTTATCAAAGTACTGGTCATGAATGTTTGCTTAGCATCACTTTGGATACACAGAAACCGGCGAATAAAAGAAGGATCAGACATGAAACTACACCAATGCTTGGACACACACTGGCATCGAGCAATGTATTTATAGCAAGGAAGTCGGCTAAGGATTTCAACCAATACAGCATCAGGCAGATCACCAATGTTGGTGTTCTTCAATCTTGATGATGGCCTTGTTATCTCTACCATGGGCTAGCTGAACATGCATAACAGTATATGGGGTGAGAGTACTGGACCTTTTGCTCTTTGGGAATAAAATGAAAATTAAAAGGCCAGTCACCCTGAGTTCGAAATCTCTCGCACCAAGAAAAGATTTTACCTAAAGAAGTTGCAATGCAGATCAGGTAAACGCAGAAGCAAGAATCTTTGTTGGGATATCTAGCTGCAGATACGTCTCTGAGCGTTGATCTTGAATCTCAACTACACCAGCAACCTGAAACAGACGAATAAGCAAATCTCTAAAACAGACCTTTAACTATCATCGACCTCTCGCTTTCTCTCTACACTGCGAAACCAAGCGGATCGGATCTTCTATTTAACCATTCTAAGTTTGACTGTATCGATTATACTTGTTCCGTAGTTTACTAACTGCTACAAGCTTATTTCGTGCAGATTCGTACGGACTCATAAAATCGCTCGAATTAAACAGATTTCGAAAAGGTAAAAAATGCATCTATCACTTCTATACTCCCACTATCCATGTCTCTTTTCCATCATTATTTCTCTATAATTTTTTTCTTAAATTAATAATGTCATTAATTTGTCTATTGCCAGAAGAGGCTTACGTCAAATGCTTTATTACAACCAAATTAAACATATACGGCACATGTCCTTACACATGACATGTAACCCGCATTTTAAACGCGTTCATATTATAACCGGTCGCACATATTAAATCTGAATTATTGAAGCTATAATTCATGAAGCTTGTCAGGATATAGAAGAAATATTTCTCTGATTATGACATAATAGCCTTAACTTCTGCATATTTATACGGAATCACGATCACGATCACCTAAAAATAAGCGTGAGCAATTAATAAGTTTATTGTATTATACAGTTATTCGTCCTAATCAACTAATAATTTTTATGATTATCTATTTATTTAATTTTTTTTATTTTTATTTTGTTTTTACTATAACAACCCTTGATTTTTCTTTCGAATTCGAATTGCAAGGATGATATGCCGCCACGTCAGGGCCGGACCTGACATTTTAAAGACTTCATGGCCTATCTCCCTCTCTCTCATCAAATCGTCAGGTTCTCTCTATCTACTCTGTAGTAGTGCTTTGATATTGCGTTGTGAATTGATTTGATATTGTGTTTTCAATTTCCATTGATTAGTTTTTCTTGATTTAACGTTCACAACATCAATTGGTTTCAATTATGTTTTCCTGAACCTAAATCATGTTTATCTTATAGCTAGAAATTGTCCATTTTGCTCTAGATTACATGTGCACTGAAATATACTAATGCAGTTCATAAATGACACGACCCACCCCAAATTTCACCCTGAAACCCAGAGTAAGTCGTGCGGGGACCACCTTCAAGGAAAATTTACCGAAAAATTGGCATAACCTCCCTTGAAAATGGACAACCCTTCCTAATAATACATGCAAACACTTCTGAAAATTTAAATCCAACCTTAAATTCCTGGAGCCTCCGTGCTCCCCAAATCACAACACCACCCAAATTATTTACTAATCTAAACAAATCTCATATCCAACCATTTATAGGTTCAGAGCAACTCTAACAGGAAGAAAGGAAACATAATAAATTAACAAGCGGAAGCTATATGATGACTATGCTTCATCTCCATGTACGCCCGACCTTGACTAAGCTAACCTGCAAGCTGGACATTTTTAAAACGAAGGGCCCAGGGGAAAACATTTGAAACACGTTAGAGTGAGTGGACAAAAATAAATTAACGCATAAAAATATTTATGTTTCCCCAAATCAATTTCCAAGGAAAATCGAATGCATGCTGCAAGCGATAAAACTTTTATCTCATAAATATCGAGCTTCTCAGGCTCTATAATATATGTATATATTTACACACGTCCATACTCCCTATATAAATTCATGGGTCTATATAGGGCTACTACGCTCGCGTCCAACGCTCACGTCACGCCTTAATACGGTGCTACACTACGCCATTAAGGTGGATAGACGGGTGTATAAATATGTGTCCATACCCCCTATATGAATTAGACACTCATATAGAGCTACTTCGCTCGCGTCCAACGCTCACGTCACACCATAATGCGGCTATATGCTAGGCCATTAAGGTGGACAGACACATAGGGCTAGCTAGCATTTTTATGCATACTCTCTTCATAAATACATATTTATATCACCGAAAATCCCATTTTCGGTAACTCTCCAAGAAAAATAAATCGTCAAAATCAAAATGACGTCAAAATGCTCCAACAATTTAAATGTTCAACCAAAACCATAGCATGCATATTATTCAAAACCAAAAGTCCACTCACAACTCTAGGCATAAGCCCGACGAAATCCAAATCGCCACTCTAGAGAGGTTTCCTCGAACCCTGGCACAAATATAAAATTAATTTCCCAACTAAAATCCAATATTTAAACAAAATAGGCAAGATTAACCGAGAGCCATACTCACGCTCATCATTGCTAACTTCGATACGGTCCACACCTCAACACTAAAACCAGCAACCTTAACTACACCCTTCCACAGATTATACGACTTTAATCCAACGGCCGGATTCTATCCTATTAATCCGCCAAAATCACCAAACTTCGGAAATTCACAAACCTAACCAAAACTCATCCAAAAATTCCATAATTTACATCAATATACTCCCCTTAATATTCCACATTTAAAACTATACAAAACTCCCAAATAGCGGCGGCGGCCGGAGGCCGATTCCTACGACCTCCAATGCTCACCAAATTTAAACAGCAGCTTCCTCTCAACCTACTCTACAACTTTCTTAACTAGCACAACACCCAATTCCAAGCCTAACAATGCCAATCGAACGAAAACAACACAAAAAGCCCTAGAGCTTCCACTCACCGGTTCTCCTTACCTAGACCACGAGAGGGCGTGCTCTTTGGAGGGGTTGCTGCATGGGAGGAGAGCTTTCTTTTGAGCCAAGAATCACCGGCTTTGGTGGCCGGAGGAGGGAGTTCCGGCGACCGGAAGTTCTGGGCAGTCAAACCTTTCGGGTGGCACCGCTCTCTCACGGTGGCGCTAGGGCTCCTCTCACCGGTCCAGGGAGGTTGTTGGGTTGGAAGTCGACCGAACGGGACCGGTGCGGCGGCGGTTGGTGGCCGGACTGCGGCAGACGAGCGGCCGGAAGCTTCGACTGCGGGAAAACTCGGTGATGAGGCCGGGAGGGAGAGAAGAAGAGAGAGGGAAAAGAAATGGCATGGGTGTTTGGGCCTCACACCCACCCAGTCCAACACCATATAACAACCCACTCCAAAATAAAACACCCCGAAAAAATATTACCCGAATAAAAATTACCTTTTACTAGTTAAAATTTACCATTTTTACCGTCGTCGTATTTTCCTCCTACGAATAATCCTCCGCACATAACCGTCCCCGAAACCCCTTTAGGGACCAATTAAAACTATAACCTCAATGATGGAGACGGTAAAATTCTTATTATAACCAAGCTAGTAAATAAGATAAAAATTTACGGGTCGGGATGTGACAATAAAAGTTACTCATACTGTTTAGGAAATGAACTCAACAGTGAGAATTCTGTGTTGATTGTGTTTGTTTAACAAATCTTTGTGTAATCACCTTGTTTTGCTCTTTTTTTTTTTTTATTACATTTAGTATGTTTTCGTAACTGTTATAGTGTTTTTACCATTATGTGATAGTAGCTTTCTCGCACTATGCTAGTACGTACCTTCATATTCGACGTTTATTGTTTTTCCTATATTATGAATTTGCAGTGACATAGCCATGGATGCACAACCATATGCGAGGTGCACATATATGGATGAGACTTTTATGTTCTTTCTGGATATCAAACATTCATTCAGTGATATAGTGAGCGAGGTTTGTTTGGGTTTCAAGTCTTTGAAACATGGATTGTTTGACTTGATGTATCCTTTTCTTAGGTATAAAAGCTATGTTTTATCGAATGATGTGGATTTAATATGGTGAAATAGTGAATAGCATTGCCGAATCATTTAATAGTTGGTGTGGCCCTTTGCGTGAACTTTTTGTTTTTGATTTTCTTGAAGGTTTGAGGGTTTAAGGTCATGGAGAACATGGCTGAGAGGAAGGTTGAGTGCAAAAAGTGGAACACTGTGTTGTGTCCTCCAACGGAGGCTTTGTTGAAGAAATTTATGGACATGTGGTGTCATTGGTCAGTTAGCATGTCCAGTGAGACTCTTTTGGAGATTCATGTTGAAAAATCGGTCGCCATTGATCTTGAGAACGGAACTTGTTCTTGCCATCAGTGGCAAATCAACTCATTCCCATGTTCACACGCTCTTGCTGCCATCCAGAAAGTTGGAGATCTACATGTGTATGCATACATCGAGTACTTTCACACTTGCCAAAGCTACATTGAGGCGTACACGCATGGTATTCAACCAATACCTAATATTGACAAGTTCTATGTGGATGCAGCAACTTCATCTGTAGTTGTGCAGCCTCCCTTGGTTAGGAGGCCATCCGGTCGACCAAAATCGATTTGGATGAAGTTTGTTGCAGAAGGTGGGAAGAGGAGAGCAATCAAGTGTGGTCGGTATGGTCAGTTGGGGCGTCACAACAAGGCAACATGCACAACACCACTCTGAAGCCCTGAGCATATGGAGTATATTTTACAACATAAGTAGTATATTTTGGTTACAGATGTAGTAGCTTTTATTTGTATTGGCAGTAGCTTTTGATTTACATCCAGTAAAGGCATTTGACAACACAAGAAGTAGCATTCTTTGACACAAAGAGTAGATTTGGAGTACATTGGGAGTGGTTTTTACATCCAGTCAAAGATTTTTTATAGTTTCAGTTTGAGTATCTTTTTTAGACATGTTTAGTATCTTTTGATAATTGATATAGTAGCTTTCTACAAGAAATGTACGAAATATGCTTTCCATATTATGGTTCTATTCAAGTCGCACAATATAAAAGTCAAGTGTGCAAATCCGGTTTTAACTTCATAACAAACCTGAAATGGACATTCAAATAAAAAAAAAATACAAATACAAGAAAGCTACTACCAAAGTACAAGAAAACTACTACCAAGGAACAAGAAAGCTACTATTAAGGAAGAAGAAAACTACTACTACAAAAATTCCAAAAAAAAACAAAGGATAAGATACATTAACACAACAAAGACATAGTATCACAAGAAAGCCTTTCATATTTCACAGTATCACAGCAACTACACAATAGCCTTTCACAAAATCTACTACCAATGAAACAAAAAGCCACAACCAAGGATACGAAAAGATACTACAAATCAAAAAATACAAAGTTGTTCAAATAATCTTGCTGCTTCTTGTTCTGCCCTTTGGATAATCAAAGTCTTTTGCCTGCAGTAGTCTTCCTTTTCTTATTCTTGATTCGATCAACCATTGAAGTTCTCTTAACATCCTTCTTCCTTTTCTTGTTCTTCTTCTCTTTAACAGGTTCCTCATTAACTGGTTCATCCTCCTCATTAATTGCTTCCTTCTCATTAACTAGTTTCTCCTCCTCATTAGTTGCTTCCTTTTCTGTATGCCTCATCCATTGTGACATAAAATGGGTGTAAACTTGCTATATACTGTGTCTTTCTGTTACTCTCTTCCTCCTCAATAGTTTTAGCCATTATAACCTGAGCAACTATCAATAAAACATGAGACATGTTAAGGAATAGGAAAACTACTACATATAGATACAAAAGCTACTACACAATACCACAAAAGTTACTACAAAATACCACAAAAGCTATTGCCAATGAAGTAGAAAGCTACTCCCAAAGATTATAAAAAACCTACTATCACCAAAGCTACTACAAAATACCACAAAAGCTACTACAAAATACCACAAAAGCTACTACCAATGAAGTAGAAAGCTACTCCCAAAGATTATAAAACCTACTACTACCAAGTATCAAAGCTATTATACAATACCACAAAAGCTACTACAAAATACCACAAAAGCTACTCCCAAAGATTATAAAAAGACCTACTACCACCAAAGCTACTACACAATACTACAAAAGCTACTACACAATACCACAAAAGCTACTGCCAATGAAGTAGAAAAGGGATGAGAGTGTAAACTACTGCCACAAAAGCTACTACACATTTCTTAGCAAATCTAAATCCAGTACAATTCAAATCACCATTCAAACATTAATTCATATAAACTAAGTCTAAAAAGGATCAGAAACTTACATCACAGAAATAGAAACAGATGAGGCCGAGTTCGTTGCGGCGAGTGAGGACGAGGGATGGTGGCTTCGTCGATGATCATTGTGATGGAGGGAGGTGGCGACATCAATGGAGCGAGAGCGGTGGAAGAGAGAGAGAGAGAGAGAGAGAGAGAGTTGCTTTTCGGATGATAATGTGGGTGTGAATTAGGTTACGATGGCAGTCACGTAATTAAGTTGAAAGTTGATACCTAACATGGAAGGATATTTGGGCAGGACTTGGTTGGCCTGGACTTATATGAGTAAAAATATTTAGGTGGACCTATATGAGAGAAAATATCTCCAAATGGACTTATATGTAATTAGCCCTAAAAAAATTTGACAGAGGCCCGCCGAAGACCGATAGTTTGAGACGGCTGCCTCGGAGCGCACCCCTTAGGTGCATCTATTTCTAGCGCATGTTCTAGTCCTTTTTCTAAAATTAAGTGTTTTAGTGATGTGTCAAAATGCGAACGAAATGAAACATAATGTACAAAAATGTAAATTCTCAATGGTTACGTATGAAAGCGAAAGAAACATCATATTTTGTAATAAAACATTTTTGTTTTTTGTTTTGGCTGAATTTTGTAATAAAACCTTGTCCATATTTGAAAAAGGTTGTACCGTTAATTTGTACATTGAGCAAAAGGTTGAAGGTCACTAAATATAACTGCTCCATAACGTGGGGGACAAACCTGAACACAAGCCGTTGGATGAAAGAGAGGGCCGAGATTAACCCTTTAATAGTACGACATCTTGGGTCATGTCGTTTCTCATACATTGAGGGGTCTTAAACACTAGATAAGTGTAATGCTCTTAGTGTCACTCGAGGTAGAGGTTTTATGTTCCCCTCGATGTCACAAAATCCTATTAATAATAATAAAGGGTCTGTAGCGGTGCCTCTGATATAGGTAAAGCTATACCATTTCCT
>NC_020496.1:30496760-30518333 GCF_000184155.1 Fragaria vesca subsp. vesca | reverse complement strand
CAAGCTTAATTACGATTTTGCCACTCAAGCTTTCAATTAATAGCCTTTATGAATTTACTGTTGAAATACTATTTTACCCTTCCTGCCTTGCGTAATCACGTTTTGCCCCTCATTTTTTAGTTTATTTTTCTTATCAGTTATTGAAAAGACTATTTTACCCTTATTATATAGCAAAATCACGACTTTGTCATGATTCCCTATATCAAATAACAATTTAGCCTTTCATTTTTACAAACCAGCTGACTAGATGGTCCAATTTGATCTCAAAACCAAAATCTTGCACGCAAATGGGTTAAAAGTTAGCTCAAAACCAATATGTACTAGGAAGATTTCTAGAATTCCTTATGTTCTTATCTCCTCCACCCTTATGTTCAGTGGCGGATCCATGATTCAAAGATCGGGTGGGCTTGAATTATTTTTTTTGTTGACAAAAATGGTAAGATAAAAAATTTAACACAATGTCGCATGTTTATATGAAATACAAATATACATGTTAAGATGCGAAAAGAAAACTATGAACGCATTAAAAACTACTATTTATGATCAGTTATTGAAAAGACTATTTTACCCTTATTATATAGCAAAATCATGACTTTGTCATGATTCCCTACATCAAATAACAATTTAGCCCTTCATTTTTACAAATCAGCTGACTAGATGGTCCAATTTGATCCCAAAACCAAAATCTTGCCCGCAAATGGGGTAAAAGTTAGCTCAAAACCAATATATACTAGAAAGATTTCTAGAATTCCTTATGTTCTTATCTCCTCCACCCTTATGTTAAGTGGCGGATCCAGGATTCAAGATCGGGTGGGCTTGAATAATTTTTTTTGTTGACAAAAATGGTAAGATAAAAAATTTAACACAATGTCGCATGTTTATATGAAATACAAATATACATGTTAAGATGCGAAAAGAAAACTAAGAACGCATCCAAAACTACCATTTATGATCAAAAGAATTATATTTTTGAAACTATTTATAATTGAACCAAAATAAATAAAATAGGTTGTGGAAAGAATAATCGAACCAAAATTGACGAAACATCTTACAAAAGAAGTGTGTCATGCCCTAAAAACTATGACCCTAAAGACTAAAAAGATCTATTTTGGTCAGAGAAGAAGAGATAGTTCCAACATCATAGTATAAAAAAGACGAAATATAACCAACACCTCATGTTGTTCCAACATCATAGTATAAAAAAGACAAAATATAGCCAACACCTCCTGTTGTTCAATGAAGAAAGAGAAGAGATAGTTCAAACACCACAATACATAAAAGACGAAATATAGACAACACCTCGTCTTGTTTTTTTTTTTTTTTTTTTTAGAGAAATGAATATTTCATTAATCAAGGATGAACTCAAATTACAAACCTGCAAACACAAGGCCGAAAAAACTAATAACGAAGAGCACGAGTCTCTAACTCGATCATAATAGAAAGAATGAAGGAAACCACAAACTCACTAAACTATGGGCCAAAGGCCCTACAACCGAAAACATAAATACAACAATACTAACAAATCTACCACACACACACCACTCATGCACGTTAGCATTGTCGTCGCCGTCGCGATCGCCGTCGCCGCCAGCAGCTGTGAGTAAATGAGGAGTGCTATATCGGAGCGTTGTTGCTCGAGTAATTGACATCCACCAAATCCCAATGCACACATCATATGGAAACCCATAACCAAGAGGAAAAACTTCCTCAAAACAACACTATACAATCCACCAACTAAACCAAAGCCATGATAAAGCTGAGGCTGCCGAGAGAGGACCGAAAAATGTACCCAAGAACCGAAACCAACGAAGATGGGGGGTGATAAACACACGTGTGAGCACCCATAATCTAATAGGTAAGTGCCAAAATGCACTTTTAGCGAACAAGCACACAAGCTCTCATGATGGTTTGAAATGGGGGTTGATGGGTTGTTTTGGTGTAGGGTAACCAATAATCTGGAAAAAGTTGGGATTGGTTGACATCGGTATGAGGAACCGAGTCCTCCCGATATGGACAGAGCCAGAATGATCCACAGAGGGATAAAAATGCACCACATGGGTGATATGAGCCCAAAAACTGGGACCCGAAATAACCTAAGAGTAAATAACAAAGCAGTTTAACATAGATACCTCATGTGGGCCAAAGACCCAGACCCAGGCAAAGGCCCAGGCCTAACTAGCATGAGGCCAAAACCATCTGGGCAGTATCCAGGCCCAATGAGCAGATCAGATCTCACCCATCACAGTCAAATTCGACCGCTGTATCTCCATCCTTGCTCCACAACAGTATCCATCCGCACGCCCTCGAATTCCGGCGACCACCACCAGCGCGGGCCTGCAGCACCATTGGGATTCGGCGACCAACACCTGCGCGGGCCTGCAGCACCGTCGGGGATCCGACAACCTCCACCATCGCGGGCCAGCAGGTCCGTAGGGATCGGGCATCCACCACAAGCGCCGGCCTGCAGCACTGAACCACCACCGCTGCAGCAGTAACGCCGCTCCTCCGATTCAAACCTCTTACCCACCAGAATACCAGATCGGAGTCAGATACAAAGTTTGGGGCAAGATCCGGCGAAACACCAGCCTTTCCGTCATGCCAGCAATCCCACCTATCGAGACACCGACTCCGGCCGAACCACCAACCGCCGTCATGTGTCGCATCGATCTCGTAGCAAGCCCATCTCCGATCTGGCTGTGGGATTCAAATGTTCATAACACCTCTCAAATTTCCGGTACCCGCGCTGTTCTTGTCTTCTCCTCAACGGCAGTCATCTCTTTGCATAAACAAAATTGTTCGTCCGGTCGGGGATCTGGTTCCGTCACATCCTCTCCCAGCCGTAAGTTCACACTCGATTTCAATTTCATCTTGTGTGTTATCTCAATTTTGTATGAACTACGATATGTCTTACATCTGCAGTGTTGGAATTATTCATGGATCTTACCTTTATTTGGGTTTGGATGTTATGCTTGTCAAACCCCTCGTTGCTTATTTCCTGAATGACTTTCATATGGATTTATGGTTTTGAGTTGATCGGTATTGGAATGATGGGTGTATGGGGTTTCCATTTCATGACTTTTGCCTCTGATTTTTGGGTGGTTGATTACTCTGTCTGTAGTTTAAATATGGTGGATTTGAGAGTGATATATGATGTGAAATTTAGGAGGGTTTTCTTCTCTAAATTGGCTTTGTTACAGAACAATTGAATGAATGAAATTATGAAAGTTCTTAGCTGTATACCGATTTCAGGTCGTCTTACCCAGATGGAAAAGTTTTGCATTGCTTGTGTTTACTATGAAATTACTGGCCAGTTACATAATTTCTGCAAATCTTGGGGCTAGGTCTCTACAAACTTTAGTGTTTAGGGTTTCTGCAAATTTCGGGGTTTGGGTTCTCGCATAATTTTATGTTTGATTTATCTCCCAATATTAGTCTTAATCCTGTTTTTCTTGATTCCAGATCAGTGGCTGATGAGATGGAGCAACCACCGGGGACCCGCAATGTTCTTCGGTGCTGCATTAGAGAGCGAAGAAATGAAACCGTTTCTCTCGCTGAACAACGATCACCCTCACCATTTCACTTTTCATACAAACCACCTTGATTTCAAAACTGCTACTAAGACTTTGCTCATCTGCAGGATAGGTTATCTAGTTTTGGATTTGATAGCCAAGGAAATGAATACTGGCATAGAGATGGCTTGTTTCGCAGGGCTAATCCAGATCTTATTATGCAAATCAGGCCCAGCCATGTGAAGAGTCTAGCGCAGCTGCGTCGTACTCGCTCGTTCATGATCCTTCATATTCATGGAAAGGTAAACCTTCAATTTGTTGGGTACATGAACTTTTACCGTTGTTTTATGTTTGCTGAAAGTAATTAATTTGGTTGTAGTCGGTAAGAAGCACAGCAACGCTGGTGCCGGACACCAGTCTCTAAATTTAGCCGGTCACCAATCTCCTTGAATGCCAGCGGTCCCTTACCAGTCTCCTCGAATGCCAGCGCTCCCTTACCAGTCTCGAATGCCAGCGGTCCCTTACCAGTCTCCTCGAATGCCAGTGCTCCCTTACCAGTCTCCTCGAATGCCAGCGCTCCCTTACCAGATCCCGGACTGGTGCGGTGCTCCATGGCACCGTTACAAACTTGAGATCATGCAGGATAACAAAGTGGTCGGAGAATTTAATATGTGAGTTTATTTTCTTGTTCATGCTCTTTTACGGTAGAAAATATAGAGACCCTTCATATAATGCAGAAAAAGAAGAGTTTGTCTTGTTGTCCTCTGCAACTTATCACATTCCAGTCCTACTCTCAATATTTTAACCCAGTATAGCAATCCTTTTTTTTACATATCACTCAACATGTTTGTTGTTTGTTAAAAAAATTTAGTCACGGAAAAGGCACATTCCTGTTTGGAAAGCTACCGACGTGTGATTTCCAGATTAATGATGATAATATTTCCGAACACCATGCTGGTCAGTACATTCATTTTGACCTTTCAGAGAAATGCTTTATACTTATTATTGTTATTGGACTTATTGTGAAGCCGAGAATGCTAACTTGAAAAATTTCACTTGTTTGTGTAGTCCTCGTGTTCAAACCAAGTGGCGAGGCTTTTATCTGTAACCTTAGTGGAAATGTTACTGTCGTCAACCAAAAAAGGTATTTCTATAAACATCTTTAATGTTATAAACACATGTCTTTATGGGATTAAGTTTCTAACCCTTTACCTGCTTTATCAGGTGAACAAACATGAAACAAAGGAATTACGTCTTGGAGATTTGATTGGCTTTGGGAAGTGAGTAATTGATTACCTTACTTTTTCATTTGTTAAACTTCTGAATTGTAATGCTAACGTAGATGTTGAAGAGCTCATTACTTAGATAGGTTCCCGTATTTGAAGAACATTATTTATATGTTTAGAGGCCAAATACGTTGTACGGGCCTAAATTGCTAATTTGCTACTAACTTACAAAGACAATGTTCTCAGAGGTTAATTATCTACATCCCTTCATGATCTTTTGGTCAAAAGCTACACCATTAGTATTCCACACTTGTGATTATTCTTGCATTTTCCTGTGCAGGTTAAAACCAAAACGTTTGTATGCTTTCCAGCACTTGATGTCACTGGTAAGCTTCCGATACACTATTTTTTGTTTAAGTTTGCTTGTATTTGTTTAGTGAATTTTAGGGTTTTCCACTTATCATCCTGAGTTTGTACATCAACTATTGCTTATGTAGTATCTGTCGAGCGTTCAGTTAACCATACAAGATATAGCTAGCATTCATTTATTGATTGACAAGATTTAGTCAAAGTACATTAAACCAATGCTGAATCATGACTGTCTGTGTTTTAAATTCCGTCATCTACATCTCATTGATTCTGTCTCAGGTGGAGACCAAGAAGATAGCGGAAAAACTGGATGTGGCCGAGTTGAAGGGCAAGAGGGTCTTAGTGAGGGTGGATTTGGATGTCCCCCTTAATGAGAACTTTCAGATCATGGATGACACTAGACTCCAAGCCTCTGTTCCCACAATCAAGCACTTGCAAGAAAAAGGTGCCAAAATTACCCCTCCGCCATGAGAAAGGTGAAGATCAGCCCTCCACCCAATAACAGAATATCAACCTTGTCCAGTAAGTACTCTATTACCCCAATCTTCGATGAAAGATTACACCCACCAACAACGGCTGCAAATGGTCTCTTCAGAAATGCTAAAACATCAACAAGATAGTGCCCTTCATGACGCAAAAGGTTTCCCGCAATTGAGGGCTTCAAGTACTTAGCCAAGAAGCTTGTTTCACTTGCGGATGTCTTTGTAAATGATTCTTTTGGCACATCTCACTTGGCTCATGCATCAACAGAAGGCCTGGCTAAGTACTTGAAGCCTTCAGCTGCGGGAAACCTTTTGCGTCATGAAGGGCACTATCTTGTTGATGTTTTATCATTTCCGAAGAGACCATTTGCAGCCGTTGTCAGTGGGTTTAATCTTTCATTGAAGATTGGGGTAATAGAGTACTTACTGGACAAGGTTGATATTCTGTTATTGGGTGGAGGGCTGATCTTCACCTTTCTCATGGCAGAGGGGTATTCCATTGTATCTTCCCTTGTCGAAAGAGCTATGGTTGATGCTGCCAAAAAGGTTTTGGAGAAGGCAAAGGAGAAACAAGTTCGTATGCTCCCAACGGATGTAGCGATTTCGAAAACGCTCTCTGCTGATGCCAATAGAAAGGTGGTTTCAGTGTCTTAACATATAGCTCTCTATGGGGATGGATATAGGAACGGATTCCATCAAGAGGTTCACTGATGTTCTTATCATTTGGAGTGGACCAATGGGCATGTCTGAGTTTGACAATTTTGCAGTTGGTACTGAGGCAATTGCAAGAAAGCTTGCGGACTTGACTGAGAAGGAGGAAGTTTCAACTATAGTTCGAGGGGGTGCCACTGTTGCTGCTGTGAGGAGGCTTGGCCTTAGAATGAGCCACATGTCAGCAGGTGAGAGTGATGCAAGCCTGGAGTTCCTAAAAGGGTTACCCCTCCCTGGAATCCTTGCACTGGATTCAGTTGATTAAGGCTCACCATTTTCGAGTTTTCTAGTTTAGTTTGTGAACTGGATTTGTGGTCTGCTTGCTCTTTTTAACTTTTGGGATCTTCCCTCTCTTTCTAGTATCCACCTCAGATCCAGATGCAAAACTTAAATATATGGAAACTTAACATGTTTTTAGGTACATTGAGTTCATCTCATATTTTAGTAAATCTCAGTACCGTCTTGAGGAAAAGCACCAACACAAGGCACTTCATCATGCACCATCGAAAATCCAAAGAGACAACCAGCATGGATTACTAAAAGGTTGAAACTTTGGATTGATGGAAACTCCATTTTCTTTATGCTATACAGATCAGGTAGAAGAACTGTAAAACCATTTTCGACAACTGGAATCATTATCATGAAACCAATTTCTTCGAGATTGTAATGATTATTGCAATGAATACATGGTCCATAAATCTCTTCAAAACTTGCAAAATTACAAGCCCAGGTCCCGCCTTGAGATGGATAATAACTATTTGGGTCATATAATTGGATTCTTGACTAAAATTATATTCAAGCCTCCAAGGACTGGGAGTATTATGTGGTTTAAGATGAATGCTGATGAAGATAGAAAAGTCATGAATTCCAGTCAGCTAGCTAGCTGGCTGATACAAGGCCAAGTAGTTTTTTTGCCCAATCAGCACTCAGAGATTGATACCAAGTAGCTGTGGTTTTCCTTATCAACAAAAGGAGAAGAGTAGAGGAAGAAAGAGGCACATATCTATTGACTATGCTTCAACTGTTCTAATGAGTCATGATTAGAAAACAAAAAAACATGAGGGTATGCACTTCTGGGCAATCCAAATCAAACAAAAGCTTTTGTAAAAAAGGGCTTGGCAACTTGATATATGCATATCCATTCTTCCCTTCTTCTTTTTTTTGCCCTTTATGCATTTCTTTTTGTATTGCAAAGTGCAAAGTGCAAAGTGCAAAGTGCAGAGTGCAGAGTGCAGAAAGTGCAAAGTGCAGTAACTTTTTCTCACTAGATTACAGCATTGGATTTGTGGAGGTGCACTTTTGCTTGCTCTTTTAAACTTTTGGGACCTTCCCTCTCTTTCAGATTTCTACCTCAGATCCAGAATGCAAAAACTTAAATGGAGACTTGATATGTTTAGTACAAGTACACTGAGTTCATATCAGATCATCTTGAGGAATAAAACCAATAAGGCACATCATCTAATGTAATAACCAGCATGGAATACTAACTGGTTAAAATTTTGGATTGACGGATTTTTTTTTAATGCTATACAGATCAGGTAGAAGAACTGCAAAACCATTTTCCACAACTGAAATCATTATCAGGAAACCACATTTTTTTCAAGAGAGTTATGATTATGCCAAAGTATTGCACGAAAAGCTCATCATATGGGAATGTTGCAGCATTAGATGCCTCAAGAAATGGCCTACTTGAGAGTGTAATGACTCTACACTATTGGCTCAACTTGTTCTCCCATGTGCATTTCTTGCAAAGGTGATCAAAAGTGCAGATAGAATGTCTTTGTTGATCAGAGATCCCAAAAGCTTCAAAAATATCCATCTGTAGTGATCTCTCATCTAAAGTAGCAGTATAATTTGTACTTGGAATATTTCCAATGCAACTAGCATAAAATATTTTAGACTCCTGCATTTTCATATTCTGAATCAAGGGTATGCTCCGGATATGCTATATCAATCAGTACAACTAAAATTGAACTTCCCTTAAAAGGCTAGTTTGGTCTGCAACTAATGTGTGTGCAATGTCATGTGTTCCCTCTTTCATAATCATTCCAGGCAGTTAAGAAGTTTAGGTTATCTCCATAACTGATCGTAGTTGGAAACATACAAGAACTTTTTGGATACCATGTTTTTCATTTTATGAGAAAGATCCCACTAAGAGATGATACCTTCATTTTTGTAAATAAAATTCTTCCAACGAGTGCAGAGAAGAGTAGTTCCTCTGCCTTAAAGAAAATATGAAACTAGTTCTTGTTTTCAGAATCTTTATTAGTATTGTTGCTGTTGCATTCTCTCTAATATCTCCCCACGATATGCTAGAATCATGTTCCAAATTTCTGTCCAGAAAGGTACATAATATATTACTGAATAATGAGTTTTTCATTCTTTAAGGTTACAAGATTTCTAGAGTGAAAAAGATTCGCTCCTACTATCTGACTAGTCTTTGCTGAAAACACAGCTGCAGATCGATCTAACAAGCAAAGTTATGATATTGCTGCAAAAGGTTGAACTTCCAACTGGTAGAAATTTACATTTACAACATAGCAATGGCATGAAGATGCCAAAATATACAAAATTACCATCCTTACATCTCATTTAAATTGGAAAAGATAACAGTAAGTATCAGTAGCAGGTCTTTAATAATATCTAAAAACCATTGAGTGTTTAGTTATCTTAAGGTGGTCTCCTTCTGCTGCTTGTCACACGTTTTAGTATGAAGGAACAATGCCGTATCCAGTTTCTCCCATAAGTGATGTGGAGAACATCTGATCCACTTCAACGTCGATGTCTGTTCGCTTTGCAAACCGGCCCTTGATCCGGGGTCTAGTCTCTGCATAGGCCTTCCTTGAGGCATACCGGATTGTTTTCTCAAACTTCCTCGTCTTCTTTTTCTCTCTGTATCTGAGGACCCTGGCCTCCCTGTCCATAGGACTTAGTTGGGTTGGAATCTGAATTGTAGGTCCATTAAAAAGGTCTATTGTTCCTTTCGGTGTTCTTGGGTGACAGACAGACATTTCACTCATTGTTGAGTCTGGTACAACTCCAACATCCATGGATGAAACAGAAACCTATCAAATGATCAAAGAGAAGCACCATCAGGAAAAATTGCTAGCAGATCAAAGCATCTGTCAAGATGAACCAAATATAATTTCATATTTTCATCATTTATAAAGGATGCATGAATTCAACACTTGCTTTTGGGATTGTTCACTATGTTTGGGGGTTTTCTAGACTTTTCATGCACTCTTCCACCACATAAGCTAGTTGAGTAGCTTACACCCTGAATAAGCATAAGCCCCATTAAAATGAAATGAATTGGAGAGCTAAAACTCGTATGCCTTTCAAAATGTTCCTAAATCATTCTCTGACTTATTGAAGTATCTGTACAGAACTACACAAGAGAAAGTAACACTTCAGATCACAATATATACCTAGGATAAGTAACACTGCACACTTTGGTGACTGTCAATTTCTTACTTGGATCAAAAGGGGCAAGCAAAAGGAGAAAGGCAAAATAGAAACATTCATATTCTTTGCCACTAAAGCAAAGATTTGGAGACAAAAGAGCTAAAAAAGTGCAGATAACAGTAGAAGGCTAGCTTTCTCTTTTTAGCTTTACCAGTAAAAGAAAGCTTATCTTTACACCAGTAAAACATCATCTCAGATAAACGTCTATTCACTAGGAATCGCAATAGCTAATCAACCAAAAGCTAGCAATAAACAAGTAATTAACCAATCGTAGAAGCATTATGAAGTGGAAATTAGAAGCTTACAGTGTGAGAAATGGAACCATCATAACCATAAGCAGCTTTTGAGGACTCATATTCCATCCCCAACTGATGAAAATTATGCTTCTGCTGCATCTGCATCTGGGTCACTTTACCTTCTCCATACTGAACCGGTACAACACTATCACCTCCATAACTGATCTTGTGCGGCACACCATAGCTATGCTGGTCATTAGTAGCAGTAGTACCACTGAACTGGTTCTGATCAGATGAGTTGTACTCCACAAGGTCCAAGTACTCATCAACCTCCACTCCGAAGAAGAATCCGTTGTTGTTACTGTTCGGATTGTTGTTGTTGTTACTGTTGTGGCTATTGCTGTTCTTCACAGGATTCAGCAGCAGCCAGGAAGCAGCCTCGTCTTCGTCTTCTTCATCCATGGCCTCCTCGTCTCCTTCCTGGCTCAGGAACCCGTCCTCGGTTGTATCCGCCGGAGTGGACCCCACCACTATCTGACCGCCGGAGATGGGGAGGATGGGGACGCGCTGGTGGCGACGCGCCAGAGGGTTGGCGGAGTGGATGTCTGCGTCGCAGGCCGTGCAGAGCGACGCCGCGTCGGCCTTGCAGAGTAAAGCGGCCGGCGCACGCTCGCAGGCCTCGCAGACCCACACGCGCTCGTGGCGCGACGCCACGCGGTTGGCCGCGTGGATGGTGGCGTCGCAGCCGGAACAGAGGTACGCGGAGTCTGCACGGCAGTAGACCGTGCAGGGCGCGGAGCGGCACGTGTCGCAGACACGTGCCCAGCTGTTCGCGGCCGCGGCGCCATTGCTCTCTTCTTTCAACATGTTGTTATGTTGTTTCCTCCTCACTCTCAAGTCTTTGAAAGTTTTGGAGGTAATAATGGAGTTATGGAGGGAAGGAGGAGGGAGAGGGGGTGTAACTGTAGGCAGAGCGGCAAAGTGGAACGAGAATCCAGAGGGCGACACGTGGAGGAGATGTAGTGGGTGGGAAAACTTGTTGCGTTATCTTGTGGTTGGCTGAGCTCGGCGGGAGTGGGGTGTGGGGCCCGGAGGAGGTGCTTGGGCTTTGGCCTTTTGGACCTAAAACGGGGCTGGGGGGGGTCCAGGAGTCTGAGCTGCTTAAGATTCGGCAAGTACACGTGTCAATTCAAAATACGTGGTGGAGATGCTTTCTGGGTTTGTTCTACTACTTACACAGCTGGATCAGTATGGATGAGAATGGATAGTAACGACCAACTGTAGGGTTTTTTGGGTTTTTTGTTTGGCTGCTTGGATTTAGAGGAAAAGAGAAGTTTCCTGGAGTTCTATTGGCCTGCGTGCAGATCTTTACTGCTTCCGAATCCTTTGATCTGTCGAGATGAAGAAGTTTTAACAAGCGCGCGCGATTATTTTTAGAACAATCTTCTCGTAATGCATACATATGTTCTCGTATCACATAACTATCGCGTTGTTCACATTACTCTACTCGAGAAACGTCGGCATGCAAACACAAGTGTTCAAATGTGCAATTACGTGGTTTAGTGATAATTATCGAATATTATCTTGATAAAGATTTCTAGATTCATCACTCGAACCTGGTTATGCGCTAATAATATGATATTTTTTTAGTTGTCACAAAGAAAAGTATATTTACACTTTCCAAGCAACAATATAGATCAAATCTATGCATGTATACTGAACTATTAACCATTAGAATGTGTTATATTCATGACAAAGTTTAGAAGAATAAGATTTCTGCTCAATATCAAACTTAATTAGCTGCTCATGAATCATAGAGATAGACATGTATCCACTACTACTCCTACAATGCCAATTTGCTTGCAGTGTAAATAACTGTTGCTATCATACATTACCTAGGCACCTAGCTATCATCAATCACAGGGTAGAGATGAATCCCCATGAAAGCTACCATAGCTGCCAAAATTATAAATTGTCATTTATCAATTAGAAGATTTTTCATTGGAAATTCCCTACCACATGTAATGATATATACAAGTTTAATTGTTTTTAGAAACTCTAAAATGGTTTTTGTAAGCATAATTTCAATTTTGACAAAACCTATATATATGGAGGAAATTCCTGCAGCCAATAGGAGATTGCCACTTAGCAGAGACTTGGATTAGGAGCCATCTGCACCACAAGTTGTCATTTACGTATAGCTTCTGGAACCAAAGAAGCTTGACATGTAATATATATTATATATAATCTATATATAATATATATATACACATACATAATTGTACATATATACAATATACATGTATCGAATTGGTCTGATTTCCCTAACAATGAGTCTTTCAATTCAATTTGCACATGATGATCTGCACCTTATTCTTTGTCTTACTAATCGACTTTGATAAAGTCTTACTCAAGACCGACGATTCTGAGTAATAGGAGATCTTATGAGAACTTTCAAATATGACATATTTACACAAATAGAACTCTTAATCTCTCAGTTAAGTAAAGAAACTTTTTATTTACAAAAAAAAAAAAGTAAAGAAACTTGTCAAATGCTTGAAACTTTTATAATGGAATCCAATTCTCAATTATCTTTCTAATTCATCTTTAATCTCATTCATGCTTTTATTGGGCGATTTGGGCCTATATATCTTTTTGTGTATTTGTGTTTCAACTGTTGGGCTGCTGTTGGGCTGAAGGCCTGCAATGCTTGTAACAGTTTGGAACCCATTTAGGTCACCAAAGTACCTTGGAAAACAAGGCTTCCCCAACCTCCCCAACTTCAACCTCCCTCCCTCTCCAACCTTGCATGAATCTCTTAAAAGGCTTTGGTGCTTCAATCAAAGTAGTACTGGGAATAAGATGGTTTTAGTTTCTCAGGTATGTTGCTAAATTGAAAGACTGGTATAGAAGTTGTTTCAGTTTAGTACAGACGTTATTTCTGAACGAGTTCATATCTATTAATTTACTGGTTTAAATTCAGTTAGATTGTAGATTAGTTGTGTAAAAATGGACTTGGTAGCAGGAACCAGTAAGGATGTCAACAGAGAGGGTCAGGGTTTAAGGTATGGACTGCTACAATATCTTTGTGATCAAGGATGAACTTTCTTTTTTCGATTTATCTCGAGTACCCATTATTACCAATGCAGATTATGCAGCTCATCTGTTTTTGTCATCGATTAGATTCTTGTTGATAAGCTACCTCATTTCTTCTATAACTGATTGTTTCTGTGTACTAGTAGTCCTTTGGGTTTTATAATCATATTTGTATTATCTTCTGACCATTTAACTGTAATTTCTCGTTTTTGTTTCACGGATTTTAATTATTTGAGGCTTAACAACTAGGAAGTTGTTACCTTGTTCATGTTTGGTAACTACAAAATAGGGAAAATTCCTCCTTGAGGTTTCTTTTCCTGGTCGTTTCTCAACATTGATTTACACTTACAGAACTTCATCACCACATTTTTAATGACTATATATAGTGCTCTTATTAGAAATAATAAAGTTCAATCTTGTCCCAAATTTTGAGTGTAATTGCTTATGTAATCAGCTTCACTTGTGCAGTAACCTTTTTTAGTTAAATATCCAGAGATATTGAAGTCCAAATCTTCCTCAAATTTCCGAGTCAGAGCTTCTCAGCTTTCAAGAATCAGTGAGCAAGAAGCTGAATAGGTATGGTAAATCTTCTGGTATTGAATTGGGGTTGGTGGCATCAGTTGTTCATTATTCGGAATCTAGGTGTAGGATTTCTTTCGTACCATGTAAAGTTGCTTATCCTAACTGTTCATCAGCTGTCACTATAAATACCTACCCGAGGAATCAAACGAATTCATCAAGAAGTTTCTCGAAGCTCTATTTCGATAGGATTTGATCATGGAGAGAGATAGGATTAGCAGTCTTCCTGCAGAAGTACTAGATAGTGTCCTAACTTTGTTGCCACTAAAACAAGTTGTGCAGACTAGCATCCTGTCGAAAACTTGGAGATACAAATGGACCTGCCTGTCACAGTTTGTTATTGATGACAAACTCATCCCCACTTCAATAAGAGACATAGCGGCAAGATGGAGGTTCATCATGATAATTCTTCATCAAATTCAAGCGCATGGCTCTGTCTCTGCGATAGAGAAGTTTAAGCTCTCTGCTTATTGCTCCCCAGACAGGGTTGATTTAGACCAGTGGGTTAAATTCTTAGCTGGGAAAGGTCTCAAGGAGTTGATCTTTAAAGAGTCTACTCTTTTTAACCATTGTGATTTTAAACTGCCTTGTTCTCTATTCTCTTGTCCACAACTGGATCATTTAGACCTCTCCTCTTGTGAGATCAATCCACCTCCGGAAACACACATTGGATTCAAGTCTCTCAGAAGTCTCCAGCTCAATAAAGTCAGCACAAAGGCATGCATACTAGAGCGGCTAATTCCCAACTGCCCTCTTCTTGAAAGACTGACATTATTGCATCTTGTTTTCCCTATATTTCTCAGAATCCAAAACCCAAACCTCAAGTATCTGGAGATACATTCCAAATTCAAAGATTTATGTCTTGCAGATTGTCCTTCTCTGCTTAGCGTTGACATTTCCTTGAGGAGGTGGTGGTGGAACGATGCCCCATACCATAGACAATCCAATTTATCTAGGGTCATTGGTCACCTACATACTATTGAGAAGCTCAGCCTACACAGTAGTTTCCTACAGGTACATGCATGCCAATCTTCCTCATTTTTCACTTTAATGTTCTTCCTATTTTGTTGAAGTTATTTAACACAATGATTACCACTGCTCATTCTCTGACCAGATCATTGAATTGTATTGCATCTCTCCCATATTTACATGATTGTTTATTTCTTGCATTTGTTTGTTGCTAGCTTTTGGGTCATGAAAATGTACCATACAGACTTCCTAGCCCTCTTCATCACTTGACTGATTTTCAACTCAAGGATCTAAGGTTAGACTCCATGGCACAAGTGATAATGTGTCTCTGCATTCTTAGAAGTGCTCCAAACTTGGAGAAACTATTCCTTTTGGTGAGTTCCTCTAACTAGCTACTTCAATACAAGTTCTTCTATTACTTTTATAGTTTTTTTTTATTATGTAACGTTACAGAACTTCGATTAATTTTTTGAATTGATTTTTGTTTCCTTTAATAGATTTCTCATACTTGCTCCACACCTGTTGAGGAATTCCTAGAAACACAATATCAGTCATCTTATCTGAACCTTCCCGGACTCAAAACAGTGAAGATAATAGCTATTAAAGGATTTGAAACTGAATCAGTACTTACCAAGTTCATAAAGGATCGATCCCCTATTCTGGAAAGAATGACTGTTCAACATTATTGATGGCTCATAAGATTAAGCCACATAGTGTTTTATGCTTCCGTGTTTTCTTTGCACACAGTGGGTCAATAAAGCTTGAATTTAGCTCTGGTGGTTTAAGTTGAACATGCTTCCTTTCCTCGGAGTATAATGAACAAGGTCTTACTGTTATGTTTGTTGATCAAATTCATTGTAATCCCAGGACAGATTCATCTTAATATCGTTTTCTAATTACATAAAGTTGGTTTTAGTGTCTCAGTTATGTATTTGTTGAGGTTTAGTACAATGTTGTTTCTGAATAAATTCGTGTCTTCTGTCTGGAGTTTCTCTTTGGTGGATTAAGAGTGAAGTTAGAAGCAGAAAATGAGTCTATGTGAACAAAGAGAATGAAAGGTTAAATATACTAATCAGTAATTTTGAATCTAAGAATGTCATTTTATTGAAGAATCTGTACAATTGGAGTAGGAAGCAAATATCAAAATTTTCAGACCTCTGATGCACTACCAATATACAGCCAAAAATCTTAACATTCATGTGATACAACCTAGTAGCTTCAACTATATTTCTTGCTATGACATGCTTTCTTTTGAAATGGATAAATGTTCACCTTGGACCAGAGAGTTCCATTGCTTGTACTAATAATGAAGAGTCGTCAGTAAGATCCGAGTATCGATCAGAGGATGAAAAGTAAGCTTTGGACTTTGTTGATTCTGCTCTTTGAGATGCTTCCCATCTTTCCACAAGTCCATCACCTTCTAGCATTCTGACCACTTCAGACATTCTGGGTCTATGACCAGGAAGGTACTGAGTACACAAGAGTGCAACTTGAATCATTTCTTCAAGCTCAATGCGATCATAGTTAGTGTTAAGATCCTTGTCCACTAGCATTTCAAGCTTCTTTTCCTGATGAAGCTTCTTAACCTGTGATCAAATAAATTTCGGATATAAATCACATAAGAGTGGACTAATCTTTAACTATTTAGTACTAATCAGTAACCATACACATTTATGTTTTGCTCACCCAATCAAGTATGGCTCCTTTCTGGTTAGTGGACTTGGCAAATTCTAGAGCTGTCTGGCCTGTGATTAGTTCAAGGAGAAGAATACCAAATCCAAAGACATCTGTTTTATCAGAGGATTGGCCTGTAGAAAGATACTCTGGGGCTATGTGCCCTATGGTACCCCTCACTGCGGTGGTGACATGTGAATCTTGGTGATCCAAAAGCTTTGCCAAATCAAAATCTCCGACCACAGCTTCACAATAGTCATCAAGAAGTACATTTGCTGCCTTCACATCCCTGTGGATAATTTTTGGGTCACACTGCTCATGAAGGTATAACAATCCTCTTGCAGCTCCTAAGGCAATCCGTTTCCTAGTGCCCCAATCCAACACTGGTTTCCCTGTTAAAAGCATAGATAAGATTTTGAAGTTAGCCAAACATAACAGACATTCTAAATGACTAATCGAGTTGGTTCTATCCTTTGATTTAGTACCTTTGAGACGAGAAGCCACACTGCCATTGGACATGTATGGGTAAACTAGAAGCCTTTCTGTTGGTGTGATGCAAAACCCATAAAGCCGGAGAAGGTTGCGATGAACTGCTAGGCTGATCATTTCAACTTCGGTCTGGAATTGAATCTCTCCACCAAGAGCGCTGCCATCTTTAAGTCTCTTGACTGCTACAACAGTGCCATCGCAGAGAGTTCCTTTGTAAACATGTCCAAAGCCTCCCTTGCCTAGCAGGTACTTGCTGCTGAAGTTATTTGTTGCAATCTGAAGTTCTCTGAAATGAAATCTCTTCAAGTTCCCAAGCGAAATTTCTTCATGATGCTTGTCTGAAATATAACCACAAGCACAGGAATCGTTACTCCAATTAGTTTCCCAGTCAGTGAAACATGTTGTTTACATAATTGGTTTTGTTAATAATGTGCTGTCATCTAGCAAGAAAGTAGGTACCTTTAACATCAAAGAATGCCTGTTTATTGCACCTTTGCCTCCACCATATAAATAATCCAAATCCAAGAACAATCATGCAGAGGCATCCAAGGCTCAAACCAAAAGCAAGTGCCATTTTGCGACTTTTAGGTCTGTCAGGAACAGCAGCTTGAGAAGAAAAGATAAACTGAAGTTAGAATTAAAAAAAAGTATCATCTGCATCATAAATCAGTGAACTGTGAACAGTTGAAAATTTCTATGAACTCTCAGTACAGCAAAATAATTCAAATTCCATACCCTGTGTATTATTCAAGTTCATGGACATTGGCATCAGTTCCATCCCGTTGCAGTCTGCTTCAGACCTTGTTGCACAGATCAGCGGATTTCCAACTATGCTGAATGAAAGTTAACAAGAGGAATGAGAATAATTTAGTAATCAGTAAAAACTTTCTATTAAGTTACAGAGAGAAGGAAGGAAAGATTACTTGAATGTTTTGGCAGCAAATCTAGGCACAGGGCCACTCAGATTATTGTAGGACAGGTCCCTATTGCACAAAACCACAGAATCACAAAAGCTACATCAGAATCACAGTTCAATGACATATATACAAACACAACACGTAGGAATGGTTCAGAGATTTACAGAAATGCAAGGGTGGTCATGTTAGCCAACGACATTGGAAATGCTCCGGAGAGACTGTTATTGTTGAGCCTCCTAAATCCAGTTGAAACAATATGTACATTAGATTTTAAACAAATAGAGAAAATGCTTGAGTTCATGTGGAATGACCTCAAATGCTTACAAGTACTGGAGGCTTTTCAGGTGACCCAGAGAGGAGGGAATTCCCCCGGTCAAGAAGTTGCTGGAAACATCAAGAGTCTTAAGTTTTGAGAGCTTCCCAATTTCCTGAGGGATTGGTCCTGTTATGTTGTTGTTCTGTAAGAGACTGTACACACCAACACACCTTATTAAAATCCATGAAAATAGAACCATTGCAATCTTGAAAAGAATAAAAATTTCCAGTTGTGATAAAAACACTTACACAATCTGAAGATTTGTTAAGTTGCCTATGCTAGGAGAAAGAGTGCCTGATAAATTCTGGCTTGGAACTCCTCTGCACAAAGACCATTTTAACTTCAAAATAAGTTAATCATTTCTATGATTATCAACCGTTTTATCTCTAACATGAACTTAAAACTTTCAAGAAGAAATTGAAGCAAGACTTACAGGCCAACAACCAGGTTTTCAGGAGAGCAAGTAACCATAGTCCAGCTACATGGATCAACAGCATCATAATCCCAATTACCTAGAACACCATGAGGATCCTCCAAAGCTTCCTTTATACCCATTAAAGCTTGAACTGAGATGAAAAATACCCAGATGAGGATTCTGCACATTCCTACCATTAAAGCTACAAAAAGAATGCACCTTTCTTGCAATACATGATGAAATGAATGAAGAAAATTTCAAAGTTCCAAACTTTACCTTCAAAGTTTACACCTTTAGGTGAAAGCAATCCATTCCCACAAATCCAATACCACACAAATGCCACAAAACATAGAGCAACTTTAACTCCTCTCATCCTCATTCTCTCAAACACAACTAGAGACTGAAAGAGCTCTACTCAAACCCCCACAGTAACTCAAATTGGGTTTAGTTTTTCTTTAAGTTGAATGTTCAAAACTCCGAACCCTTTTGCTTTCCATGCGTGAACTCCATTCACCGAAATCTTTGTGTCAGACACAAGAAAAAGCCACTTCTTTTCGTGGTATAAAAAGAACAAAGCATGCCTGTCATTGAGTCATGAGGCCCTGAACAAAAAATATACAATTATATACTGCCCTCTCTAGTTTGCACACAGGAATTCAAAAGAAGGAAAGGAGAAAATAGGAAATTCAAGACAGTAGGTTAATCATGCATTTAGCACAGAAAGGTCACTCTCAAAAATTCCATTGCTGCTGCTACACTCAAAACCCCCTAAAAACAATTGAGGTGGTTACAACTTGCTACTTCAAAAGAAAGGATCGAGGGTTTGCAAGAATTTGGGATCGTAAGTTTTTCACTAATTCAATCAGTGCAATTTAGTAGCGAGATCTCGTGGTCAAAAGTCAAAACAAAAATTTATCATTTATAATTTAGATTGAGATGAATAATTAATAAAACGTACTATAAAATCATCATTTGAGCAAGATAAGTTTCCAAAACAAAATCTTGAAGTTTATAGACGAAATCAAATTATTTTCGAGGTAATCGTCATGAGTCATATATATCATTTACCTAGATATGTGTGTTATTTCATTGGATTATTCTCATATCTTTGGTACAAAATGGTCAGGGTTGTGTGGAACTTGGGAATGCCTTGCTTGACAGACTAGCTAAGAGGAATCCAACATTCCTTGAGCTTGGCCATTCAGTAAAGTTACAAAAACATGTTCTTTTTTCAAGAAATTGAGAATGTGAGAATCTCTAGGAGGACTTGTGGCTTGAGACAATGAGACTGATGGTGGATTTGGTCACCCACCACAATGACCTATGACACTATGAGGATCTCTGTTAGAATTTTTGTTCTGTTATGGGTTTGTTTAAACACAGCAGCATACTTGTATAATTAGATGGGCATTGTTTAATCAGAATTGGTTTCTTTTGTGCTGGAAATGTTGGATGTGCTTTATAGATTCCACAATCCACTATGAGCTAACAATCACACATGCTTGGTTATTCTTTAGCTTCAGCAGACAGTCATTCTCCCAAACTTGTTCAAAAAGAGAAAGCCTTGGAAAGCAAAAGCTGACATCCCCCATCCCTATACTTTTCTCCAGGACACTACTCCTCTAATTTCAAAAAAAAAAAAGGACACTTCTCCTCCCTCTAAAATATGAGCACAAAAATAAGGACCCAAAAATAATGCCATTTTACTCGCAAGATTATTAACTAAGACAACTTCCTTAGTGTTTATATATGGTCGTCTTGCTAGCTAATTGCGTAATTCGATGCTAAATTATACATGACGGTGTAGCATGCCTGTTGAATTCCATGACCAAATTTAAAACCAACCACCCCCTGTTGGACCTCCCTGCTGAACCCTCCCCTCTTTTAGTGATAGGTATGTTATACCGTTTATCGTCTTATAAACTATAATTATTTTTCTTGATCCATTTGTTACTTGGTTTGTGGTTGAGAGAGTATTGTACATCTCCTAAATCCTCTAGGAACGTACCAAGCAAACTTAGAGATAATACGTAGGAGCATAGGTATAAGAGGATTGTCCTGCTAATGCAGCATCAACTCAAACAAATGATGTAAATATACATAAGAGCAATCTTGAGGGAAAAAAAAAGAAAAAAAAGAAGGTATTATTCGATCTTCCTCAGTATAATTCGAACGTTAAAAACTTTGTGGATAAATGATAGACTGAAATTAAATATATTTCTCAATGATTGTAAACCCGTGTAAACGTACGGATAAAAGGCTAGTAACTCATAATCTAAAGGTGTTTGTCCATATATACGATTTATTGATCGACTTCATACAAACAACTAGCAGTAAGTTGATCGTGGTACATATATATACTGCAAATGAAGTTGATTATTTGTAATTAAATCTTGTTAAGTTTGGCAAGCACCAAAACAGTTGCAGAAGTGATTCCTGGAATGAAATAGTCATTCCTAACTGCATTAGGCATTACTGCTTGCTTGATTAAGAGTGCAGTTATGGGAACCCCGAAGATGTAAATCAGTGTGTCCTTGGCTCCAACACCACTAAACCCAGTTTCCTTTATCACTTGTTGCAGAATTTTCGCGAACTCATCCTTTGTCAATGACCTGTTTTTCACTTTGTGGTTATCCTGCATTCATATACATGTTCAACATATCAGTATGCAATACTGCAAGTCCGCAACATATAGGTTTAACATAGTTCGTAAAACCATGCAACAAGGATTATACGCGCTTCTAAATTTTTACTTATATGCATATAATCTTAATCTGTCACAGCAGAAGTATTCTTTTCCTTTCAAAATCTTTGGTGCAATATGTGTGCATGCATGACTTTTATCCTTCGTTTTGAGCTAATAATCGTGCATTTGAATTCTTAGGTTTTGAATTACATTTAGCTTTTTCCAATCCTTACCAATGGTTGATCGTCCACACGAAAGTATAATCCTACTCGTGTCGGTGGATCGACACTTTTTGGATAATATTCCTGTTTTATGTAAGTTACATGTAGTTAGACTATCAAACTTACCCAAAATCAAATGCATGGTGACATATATACGAAAGGGGTGGTCATAGGGGTGGTCATATATATATATATATATATATATATATATAC
>NC_020496.1:30489071-30496362 GCF_000184155.1 Fragaria vesca subsp. vesca | reverse complement strand
AGAGAGAGAGAGAGACCTCCACCAGGAGTTATTTTCTTTAGGGTATTGCCCATCGATTATTGTCTGTATTGATATCGATGGCAGAAGATAGATGGAGGTATATATGTGTTTTAATATGCAGGATCGATCCATTTAGATTGAGCATCTAACTTGACTTGTGGAGTTGAAAGATGCATTATAAATCCATGAAGCAAAAACCTCGGATGCAATACATTAGCGTGGAATATATATATATGAATGCATCGTTCTTAAGCAACGCATAATCCCAATAGTACTCTACTACTCTTGCAGTCCAAGTCTCTAAGAGTTCATTGCATTCATAATCGTGATTATACATTATTCTAAGTACGTGGTTCACTTAATATTGTTCTTGTCAAAAAGATACTTACTCTTTTATCTCGAGATACGAGCAATAGTGAGATTTTACAAGTTTACATGTTACTAGAATAATGTGATGTATTACAAAATTCTTCAAATGTATAAAGAGAGGAGGAAATGGTGAGATGGAGATGTTAAGAGTCCATCATCATGAGACCAAATAACCAAACATGCTCTAGAGTACTCTAGACAACAAGAAATGGAAATTGACCAAACAGAAGAAAATAATTCAGAGGTTTAATTCCAGAGGCATCTAAGCATTATTGTCCCTTTCTTTCCATCAACCTCAACCCCCCAAAAAGGGTAACACCCACTAAGTTGATTCTTACTGCCTTAGATCGTGAATCCAATAATAAACCAACGATAAAACTTTAACCCATTATTTGGCTCCATCTCAAGCTTCTTTCTCCTTTTTCTTTTAAGAAACCTTGACAATGATATAATTTGACACAATACCTGTGGAGACATGGAATATCATAGCGATGCAAGAAATAGCCTAAGGAAACAAGACAAGTGCACCATAACGTGTGATTTGGCTGTTGCTCTTTTGGAGTTGGCATCATCTGATGGGATTATATGAAACTTTCATGTATTGTAACATCACCCACTAGTTATCCTAGCTAGCAAAAGCATACCTAATTTCATTTACACACAGAGAGAAAGGATTCGAGCCAAGATCAAAGGACGTACTTGAATATATCTCGTATTTGGGCATGCAGTGGGCATTTAGCTTTGTGATGCTGATTGAAGAAGATGTGCTCCATTAAATTGCATGACAAAGAAATTTTCATGTTGGCAGAATTACAATCGTCACATTTTATATTTTGAGAGAATTTCATTTGGAATTGTTTTGCATTACTAATTTATTGATTGTATCGAATATAGAGATTCATTACAAAGAAAAAGATACATGTAATAAAAGTAACCGTGTTTAGAATCGAACTAGATTCAACCAATAAACATAATTTTACCCTTTAAAAGTTCACTTACTAGAGCGCAGGTACCCCAATGAGTAGGAAATAAGTGCTCCTCCACTAGGTAGTGATGGAGGATTGAATCTCCCTTCGTTGAACAAACCATGTACAGACACACATGCTGTCAAGCTTTGGCTATAATCCATGCCATTGAGTGTATGTCATTACAGAGCAAAACAAGCTACTTAAGATCACAAGATTTTAGACCCCATCTTGTCTCCATTATATCTATCAATCACAAAACCAAGCTTGTACTTTTGACAGTAAAATCTGATACCCACTATCCTTTGCCTTGGTTAGTATCATTATTTTCTCCTATTCACTTGCTAGAATCCAATGGTAAACTAAATGATGACAATGTTCTTTCACACTTGTATCAGTGATCGCTAATTGTCCAATTGATGGAGGATCATATCATGTGTGTTACAAACATCTTAATTAGGTAGTATGTTGTGGAGAATAATGGTAATAATAATGTTGTGTAGGTATCTAAAGAGCCTTTAGGGACAGTGGGCATCTTTTGAATGGCCTTAAGTAGGGAGCTTAGGGCCCTCTTACTACAATAAGGATTCCCATTAAGTACGGGCCAAAAATGTTTCTACTTGTGATATGCTGATCTGTTTTGTTCTTCTCATGTTCAAACTTTTGAATTGATAGTTCTGAATTTCTCTTGTTAACTCTTTTTGTTCATTTGAAGAAGTTGCTGTTGAATCATCTTATGAAAGTCGGAATTCGTATATTCGTGATCAAATATGTAACTAACAATAGCAGTATTCTCATTTTAATTATTCGTTTTCCTCCTTGCATGCATCAGCTAGCGTTGTAATCTCAATTTTGTAACAATTAAATTTTGAAGACCACTCGTCTACTAAATTTGTTCTTCCAATTAGTTGGTACTTGACAATATATGCGTTGTCGTATAGGTTACTTATGTCACCCCTCTCAATTCTGACGAAATAATTCATTTTCAGCTGGACTGAAGTACTTCTCTAACTCTAAGCTCTGGCAAGTCATTTCTTCAAGAAAATGTGAAGTGGGGGACAATCATTCACAAGCAATCCAAAGTGATTAACATGTTCAAAGATATGATGGTACCAAATAGATTAGAGAGAGCTTATTTTGAGGGAACACCATGTCCCATATCCTCTACTTGTTTGTGATAAGACTGATAGAGATGATGGTTCAACATCATCTTCAAACATTCATCAGTGATCACCCAGTTTTCTTTTCTCCTTTTCCACAAAAATTATTCTGTCTATTAGCCCATGCTTTTTTTTCTTACACTTTAGAATCGTGTAGACTGTTAATCAATCATGGTTAAACACTTTAACCCCACCTTGGCTTCCTGTTCTTTTTTGGGTGGGGAAAATTTGCCCCCAAAAGAGTTACTGCTCACTTTGTTCCAGGTATTTGCCATTGCCAACTTCTAAAGTGAAACTCTGTAATGACTAATGAGGTTGAGGTTTAAACTTTGGATCAGTATTCAGTACGTACGTAGTATATCAGATTCTGGATTATGGAGACTCCAAACATTGCAAAATAAACGATCATAGATTCTTAAACGGATCACGGATGTATACAAACCCTTTAGAATCATGTTCTTGCATGTTGATGTTGATGTTGATGTTCATGCATTAGGGGTAATGCCTTGAAAAATTAGTTTGGTGAACAAATTACTTGTTCTTTGCAAAGGAAACAGTTAAAAATAAAAGAATGGAACCATTTCTTCCCCCTCACCGGCCGCCTGTTTTACCGGAGTCTTGGCTCCATTCTGCAGATCAAAGAAGAAATAGTTTATCATTCTGGTCCCCTATTCCATACAATTTGATGGAAAACACAGATGTGAACGTGGGGAAGTAATAGCTACTAATCATATCGACATGATGGCATTTTGTCACATTGTCTGTAAGAATATCACTTGTCTTGGTTCTTTCCTGCATTTCAGACCAAACCAGAGGTTGAAGGTTTCCAACAAAATAATTTCTCATATTTTCCTGAAGATAAACTGAAAATGCACCAAGTACACATATGGTGATAACTCACACAAATGTCACTCTCATCACGTTTTGCTCATCGAAGAGTCTTATTCTAACATTTCGGCCACCAGATTGGCATGCTTGTCCTCAACTGATCGAGAAAACCTAGCTCTTTCAGCAATGAGAACTACAAAAAATGACGCTACGTACAGAGAATTCTGCAAATATATCGATCTGCAGTCGAAACCAAACAAAAAGAAAAGGCAGCAGATGCATGCATGATATCACATAACGAATTAAATCGAAAACGAAGAGTGGGAAGGAATAATTTTCTACATGGTGGTTAGCTAAACAAGAAGATGAAGAACAGATGACAAATGGCGCAGAGTAACTAATGAATTATACAGACCAACGTTGACAGCCAGATTCTTTTTTACTGTTAAAAGTCTTACCGATAAGGCTAAAGTGTGGAACTAGAATGAGCAATGATCACGGGGTTCAATTTGAATCATTGATGGCAAACAAGGCAGGGAATCAACAAGGCAGGGAATCACGTAGAAGAGCATGTAATGAAGCTGGCACTATAATTATCCATGCATGGAATGACCACTACTACTATTACAGCTTACTGTAAAGGCTAAAGTTAGCGGCGGACTGATCTTGCAATCGTCTCCCTCAATAAGTTCCAACTTCCAACTATACAAGTTAATGAATAACAGATCCAGATCGATCGAATTTCAGCAAATCCCTTCTATATAAAGTGTCATATATGACCAGGGAAAGAGACTCATTGTCTTACGTACTATAGCTGAGACGGGAACTATCATGGCGGCCAAGTGTGTGTCAGTGGTTATGTTGTTTGCTGTGGTGCTGAGCTTCAGCCAGTTAGTAGAAGGAAGGAAGTTAATAAAGTCAGAGGAACCTCATCACAGGGATGGTGATAGAGAGCAAGTTAAAAAACCAGAGTGGTTTTTTGATGGCTACCCCAGTAGTGGAGCTGGTTCTGTAGGTGGGAAAGGGTATGGTTTTGGGCATTCTTTCAGTTTTGGCAAGGGATCGTATGGTTATAGTTCTGGCACTTCTGGGAAACCTGGTGTTGGTTTAGGAAAACCTGATTGTATCGGGAAAGGTGGAGGAGCCAAAGGTGGAGTAGGTAGTGGAAAGCAACACAAGAAAAAAGAAAAGGAGCACCATCAACATAAAAGAAGCGGGGGTGGTGGTATTGGAGGCGGTGTTGGTGGAAGCATTGGACATGGAGGGAAAGGTAGTAAAGGTGGTATTGGTAAAGGGATAGGAAGTGGTGTTGGGGGTGGTGCCGGTGGAGGCGTTGGTGGAGGCATTATTGGGGGCGGTAGAGGCGTTGGGGGCGGTAAAGGGGGAGGCATTGGTGGAGGAGCTGGTGGAGGCATTGGGGGTGGTGCAGGTGGAGGCATTGGGGGCGGGGGAGGCGTTGGCGGAGGTATGGGTGGCGGTGGAGGTGGAGGTGTTGGGGAGGAGCTGGTGGAGGCGTTGGGGCGGGTTGGTGGAGGCGTTGGCGGCGGTGCTGGTGGAGGCTTTGGTAGGTGGAGCAGGTGGAGGCATTGGAGGCGGTGCTGGTGGAGGTGTTGGAGGCGGAGCAGGTGGAGGCTTTGGTGGCGGTGCTGGTGGCGGCTTCGGAGGAGGTGCCGGTGGGGGCGTTGGGGGCGGTGCTGGTGGAGGCTTCGGAGGTGGAGCTGGCGGAGGCATTGGGGGTGGTGCTGGTGGCGGATTTGGTGGAGGAGGAGGTGGTGGAATCGGAAATGGCGGAGGCGCTGGTGGTGGATTTGGAGGAGGGATGGGTGGTGGAGGTTTTGGTGGTGGTGGTGGGGGAGGATTTGGTGGTGGTGGGGGAGGAATAGGCGGAGGAGGAGGATTCAGTGGTGGTTTAGGTGGCGGGCATCACTGACGTTAATCATATGCACGCTGGTTCAACGTATAAAAATAAAAATAACATATTAATTTTATACATCACTAATTATTTATCTTTAAAGCGTTTAAAGAAATAACACGATTTAATTCAAAGTTATGACATTGTTTACTTAATTATTCACCTAATTATTTTTTTCTTGTTAAAATTTTCAATAAATGTTTGTATCTAGAAAAATAATGTACCCTAATCTTCCGTCTTGAAAGAACAGTCATTGATTTCTAAGATCATAGCTATTATGATTTACTATAATTATATCATCATCTCAAAAAGAAAAAGAAAGCAAGAGCTTACAAGGAAATATGCATATATTTAGGCCGGCTTGTTAACTCTTAATTTCTCCAGGAAATTATTGAGTTGTGATCTTTGTAGTCATCGATTGATTTTTGTCAATAAGTTGAGTGATGATATTATGCAAAAGGTTATATTGACCCTGACAATAAGCAGCTACTTCTTATAATAGACTTGGTATTATACATGGAAATAAACAGAAGCACCGGCAAGTGAAATAACCACAACATCCTTTCAAGAAACTTCTTTAGAAAAAAAAAAAACATCCTTTCAGAAACATTAACAAAGAAACAACCAAAGCATATGAAAAAAAGAAAAATCAAACAAAGAAATTCTTCACTCGGATAGTTTTGCAAACATAAAGAACCAAGGGGTGCAATATTCTAGCAGTTGTTGTAGTATCTGAGTTTATAGTGTTGCAACTTTATTGCAAACTCGGATACGGCTAAATCATATTTAGCCCTCTCATATGCGAGTTGCCTCCACTTTGATTCTAATTTCCTGCGTAATTCTTCACTGATATGATGAATTGACCGTCTTGATAAATACTCTTCTAACCCCATAAGAATAACATCATCATTTATCTCCACCATGTCCTCCTCATCATCCCCAGCAGCATCAACAACATCGTCACCAACATCAGCAACATTCATCGAATTTTTCTCTTCTCCAACCTTTGTAGTAGAAGTTGTACGAGTAGCAATAGGATTAGTAGTAGTAATCTTATCCCGGACTTCCTTTGATGAATCGTATAACCTCTTCTGATGGAGATTTGTGAACTCGTCAGATCCCATCAAGGAAGGAGAACTGTTGTATTGCAGGCTCCTCTTCTTCCTCCTCATCTTCATCTTCATCTTCAACTTCATCTTACTCTTCATCATCATCTTCATCTTCACTACAAAACTGTAATTTAGTTGTAGTTTTGGTTAGAGATCCAAGCAAACTATGTTTATGTTCCTCATATGACACGTTATGTACATTTATATAGTGACGATGTCTTTATTACTTTTGATTTTGGGCCTAATTAGAGCCTAAATTATCATAATTGTGATTAAGTCTATTAAATTTTTGATTGATTTTGGAGAAATAAGTTCAAATTTCGGTAGCTAGAAGATCCCCGGATAATAAAATTTCCTGTTATTGACTCCAGTAAATTCCATGGAAGGCAGATATCAAATCAAAAAAAAAATCTTCAATTAATTGGTACTTAACTAATTGATTTCCTTTCTTTCAATTATTCTCTTCCCGTGTCCTAGTCTATTAATGACAAAACAGATTCTTCCAATGTATAAAATAAAAATTCCAATGGCTTTTGCTACTTAACATTCCCGACAATGATTTATTAAAAATTGTATTGATACTAAGTATCAAAAACACAAAGATGTTCTAGGATATTCTCTATGTGTGTCTTGGCCTTATGCCAATAAGATATGTAGTTAGACTAGATCTATGTATTCATATCCTTACCATATTGGTATTGTGTAATTCCCTATATAAAGGGCTCCTATCAATGAATAAGATGATGACTCTCTTGCTATCTCTTTGTCTCTACCATTAATCTTTCATCACGTTATCATGCACTTTGTTCTAACCCTAGAGCCAATAGCCCACCATTTTTTTTTCTAAACCCCTAAAACCAAACCCTAAAATCGGGCAGCCTTGTTTTTCCCGATTTCCGACCAAAATTCCGACTGTCCTCCACCGGAATTTGATATCCCTATAAAGCT
>NC_020496.1:30484587-30488149 GCF_000184155.1 Fragaria vesca subsp. vesca | reverse complement strand
AACGTCATCCTCATGATAGCGAATTTCAAAGATTCGGATCCTGCTCTAGCTACCCATGACTTTGATGTCATCGGCTAGACATTGATTTTCGTTCCAAGTTATATGTACTAAGGCGTTGTATCGACGTCCTTTGTCTATTTGAGACCTCGATGTACTCACATTAGCAACAATGAATGCCTTGAGGATTTTTCAAAGTGAAACTATTCTCCTCTTATGGTTCATTCCATCAGCAATCTGGTTATTCATCACACTTAAATTTCATTTAATAAAGGAAACGAAACAGGAAGAGCCTTTGAATACTTTGAAACTTCATTCTATCTCTAAAGGAGTGGGTAGCAAGGACAATATCCAAACCAAAGTGATTCTACTCCAATAATATCAATATCAGTAGAGCAGCAAAGGTGACATTTAAATCAAAATTTTAGAACAAATGCAACTCTGGTGCATTAAACACATGCAATACAATGAAAATACAATCTACCAAAGCCTAAGCAGCGACAACATTGGTTGCAGCACCTTCTCCGAATTTATTAGGACAGAATAGATTCAATACATCGGCATGATTACGGATGTAACCCGGGCACCTTGAAAGGAAATCTTGTGCTTCACTACGCCGTCCAGCCTTTAAGTAGGCTTCAAATACTCGGAGAAAAACAATGGTAGATGGAAATTTCTTTGAAGCCATCGTCTTCAGAAAAGCTATTGCGTCATCACCAGTTCCATGCTTAGATACATGCTTGATGAATGGATCAATAAAAGGAGGAAATCCATCATTTTTCATCAGACCCAGAATATGCAGAGCATCTGCAAATTCACCCTGAGATAATAACTGGCTAATCAATAGTTTGTATGTAGTCTGCCAGGGTTTCAGCTGCCTTCTACTGACCCAATCAGAAAGAAACCTGCATACATCCGTTGCCCCGCTCTTTTTGCAATATGCATTGACTATAGAATCAAAACAACCAGAAGCCACAGAGGCGACACCCTCCCTTTTAATCATCTTTTGGAAGCAATCTGAGGCCTTCTCAAGATGACCAGCTACACAATATCCCACAATCAAGGACGACCATGCCTTGTAACCCGGATCACTGCCAGCCTCTAGCAGAATATTAATGAAATCGTTTGCGTCATCCTCTTTACCAGCCCTACCAAGCGTGAATGCAATTTTACCCTTTAAATTACCACTAGCCACAAACCCACCTTCCTCCATCACTTTGAAAACCTTATTGCACTCTCTAAGTCTACCAACACTGATCAAAGACTTGAGGACTGCATCAAGCGTTGAATCTGTCAATGCCTTCCCACTCTCTGTATAAATCCTCACAACCCTAGAAAATAGACCCATGTCCAGCTCCTTACCAACCACTATTTTCTTCAACAGGAAAGTACAACAATACCATGAAGGCTTATTTGTACCAGCCATTGCAAACTCATAAAAGTCCACAGCATCCTCAATCAGTGCTTTCTGCTTCTGCATAAACCTCGCAAAACCCTTAACATACGTCTTTGACTCCAGTTCATACCCCTTGCTCCTCATCTCACCAACTACCTTCCAAAACCTATCCAGACAGTCTTTCCTTTCCAATACCCTAGCCACCGCATTATACGTCTCCTGATCATGCTTGAACAACCCAGCCTCCTCCACCCACCGGAAAAAGATCAACGCTTTTGTCGGCTCTGTTTCAAGATTCTCCACCACCATCTTAACCAAATCACCAGAAAACACAACATCCAACTCCCGTATCTGCCTCTCAACATCATCACTCCACACCTCCTCTCTAACAATCTTACACACCCTCTGACAAGCCTTCGCTACGGAACCATCAACAGACCCCGATGCAAACACATTTCTCAACTTCTCAGCATCACTCTCCAACCCATCCTCCACAAACTTCTCCAAAACCCTATCATAAACCCATCTCGACACACCATACCCTTTCTTCTTCATAACACTAACCATCTCCCAGAACTCCTCCACAGCCCCATTAACACCCAAAACACACAGCATCTGATTATACGATTTCGATCCCAATCTCTCACCTTCATTCACCAAAACCCAATCGAAAACCCTCCTCGCAACATCAGGGCTCGATTCCAAGCTCTTCAACACACTCAACACCACATCATGTGTAAACTCCACATTGTGCAATTCCAATTCTTTCCTAACATCAATTTCATCCCTAGCTTTAGAGAAAACCTCAGCTATAACCCCGTGACCGGGGTCTTTAGATTCGATTTCCGGCTCCGACGAGAGGCGTCGTGAAATGGGGTTTCTAGGGTTTAGTGGGTAATTGAAAATTGGGGGTAAAGTTGGAAGCTTTGGGTGGAGAGTGTGAGTGTGGAAGAGCGAAAATGAATGGAGATTGGATTGGGAGATTACCTGGGAGTGAGAAGAAGACTGTGAGCGCACGTGAGGCGAGGACCGGAGGTGAGATCGGAGACGAAGCAGACGCTGCCATGGGTGTCTCATCGCTCTGAAATTAGGGTTTTTGGGCGGAGGAGTAGTGAAGAGAGTGTGAGACTCTGAGATACAGATCAGGGTTTTTGGTTTTTTTTTTTTTTTCCTTTTATTTTTTTTCTATTTTCTCTTTTTTTAGTGTAGAATGTCCAATAGACCCCTGAGCGTATCCGATACGAATTTGACGTATACGATACGTATCTTGGTGTTTTCCAATTACTCTGTTAGTTAAATTACTTTTCATGTACGTACATGAGAACCCAATTAGCCAAGGCTTCTCTTCGACCTCCCATTATTCATGATCATCAGCAGACTAAGTGCACTTGCATGTATGTTTTTGTTTCCATCCTTTTATATGTGGGGAGATATGCACTTTGAGACATTTTTTCCCGTATAGATCCACCTCAACATTTTTACCCACATAAGTCCACCCAAGTCTAAATAAAGTTTTGTATTAAGTATTAAAGTTCAACATAATTACAGACCGCCATCCAACAAAAAAAAATTAGATTTTCTCCTTTATATTTACAAGAATGCCACTAGTATAAAAAGTCAACAACCACTTTCATTTCGGAACAGTCTCCGGCGGACCTCCGGCGAGATTTCCAGCGGACCTCCGGCGAGGTTTCCGGCGAAGTTTCCGACCGACCTCCGGCGAGATTTCCGACTGACCTCCGGAGAGGTTTCCGGCCGACCTCCGACGATGACAAAAATTACTACTACCAGCTAAAAAAGCTGCTACCACCAGCTATAAAAGCTACTACCACCGCCTACAAAAGCTACTACAAAAGTTTCCGGCCGACCTCCGGCGAGATTTCCGACCGACCTCCGGTGAGGTTTCCGACCGACCTCCGACGATGACAAAAATTACTACTACAAGCTAAAAAAGCTACTACCACCAGCCACAAAAACTACTACCACAAGCTACAAAAGCTACTACCACCGCCTACAAAAGCTACTACTGTGAGGTTTTCGACGAACACAAAAACTACTACCACCAGCCACAAAAGCTACTACCACCAGCTACAAAAGACTACTACCATCGCCTACAAAAGCTACTACTGTGAGGTTTCCGACGAAACAACAAAAACTACTACCACCAGC
>NC_020496.1:30478762-30484453 GCF_000184155.1 Fragaria vesca subsp. vesca | reverse complement strand
GAGAGAGAGAGAGAGAATTGGTGTAAAGGAGAAGAGGGCATTTTAGGTACATCGTAAAAGTAAAATAACAGATTTAGCCTTAAAAGTGGACTTATATGAGTAAAACTGTTATGGTGGACTTATGTAGGAGAAAATGTTCAGAATGTGACTTATATGAAATTTTCTATTTTCCAATTACTCTGTTAGTTAAATTACTTTTCATGTACGTACATGAGAACCCAATTAGCCAAGGCTTCTCTTCGACCTCCCATTATTCATGATCATCAGCAGACTAAGTGCACTTGCATGTATGTTTTTGTTTCCATCCTTTTATATGTAGGGAGATATGCACTAAGGAGTGTCAAGTTTAGTCTTTCTTTGTAACTGTTAGAGCAGAGAATTCGGTGTTTTTACCTCTACATTAATCAGTTTCAGGTTGCTGGTAATTTCAAGTCCAAAGTTGCAGCATTGTAAATTTCTTTTACCAAAGCTTCTTGCTTTAGCTTTTGAAATTTTCAAGCTCTCTACAGATTCAGTGGATGTGACCTGATGACCTAATGTCTGCTGCTTTCTTAGGTGAGTTCCTTTTCTCATTGCTTTAGATTCACAGGTGAGTTCATCAAGCTTTCATTACCATTTCTGATTTTGTATGTATTTGCTGGTATGACTTGTTTTATTTGGCATTCTCTATATAATAACTGGTCATCCTTCATCAGAGACAATTTGATCTTCAAATATAGCCTCTTGCTTTCTCCACAATCAGAAACCAGGAGTGATGGGGTTCTCGTATCTTATTTGAATCCGTACCAACACAACAGTTTGATCTCCAAAGGACTGATTTGAGTTGTCTGGTTTGGAGGAATAAGGTACTTAGATTGCGTTATAGCTGTTTAAA
Source organism: Fragaria vesca subsp. vesca (assembly GCF_000184155.1). NCBI lineage: Eukaryota > Viridiplantae > Streptophyta > Magnoliopsida > Rosales > Rosaceae > Fragaria > Fragaria vesca. Next base: position 30,483,579 of record NC_020496.1, on the reverse strand, counting down.
CGACTCCTGAAGTAAAGTTTGATCAGTTCTTGATCAAGGAAGCATGCAAGAACTGTTGTCATCTTGCAAAGTTGTCACGATGAAACGAATTGTTGATTGCATTTCAAACTTGCACTGAATTGGAGTCATATTGGAAAATTTTCTCAATATGCATCTTTTATTGATTTGAGTTGTGTTGGCAACTTGATTTGGCATATCTTCTGTTGTCACCTGAACTAATGTAGAACATCTGTTTGTATGAATGATTTGCTGATACTAATTATTTTGTGTCAGTAAGGAAGTGTGAATCAAGGTAAACTAGTGATGAAGAGGATAGAGTGAAAAACAAGAAGCTTTTTTAGAGTTTAGAGTACTAGCTCTCTTCTTGATAAACGACAACAAATTAAAGAACGTAACCAAAAAAGAAAGAACATACTAAAGAAGAAATTGGCCTAGAAAATAGAGGCACAAGTTATTTTAGCTTGGATTGATCGATCATTTGTTCATGCCAGTGGCATCCTTGACAGATTCAGCAGCTCCCTCTGCCTTTGCGCGCATCTGTCCTCCTGCATTCTGCACCGATTCCTTGGCGGACTGTGCAGCATTGCTAGCCTTGTCCATCATTGTGTTAGCCTTCTCCTGGTATACGTTCACCAATCCATCAGAACTAGACCAAAAACAATTTAGAACAAAAACAGGTGCTGGCTACTAGTAGAGTACGTACCTGAGCTTGGCCCTTGGCCTCACCAGCGTGGTAGCTCATCTTCTGGGAGTTGTCAGCCATTTCTTCTTGCTTCTCTTGGAAATTAGAACACTTTGAGATAATCCGACTGTATTGCTTGAGATTCAATTCAGTTCCCTGATGATGGATATGTTACCAATTGAGAATGCTTTATATAGCATTCGCAGTTAAACCGGTACTCGACATGTGTAGGAGATGTGGAAGTCTATTTCAGGTACTTGTGCTATTCCTACGGCTAAGCTGTGTTGAAAGGAAGAAATTGCAAATGCTGGAGGTACGGTGCTCGACATTACAGTGACATCTGGAAGTCAATGTACAAGAACAATATGAGGAACACATATAGCCTAACTATTCTCTAAATTTGACTACCAGGTGGATAGGAGAAATTCCAAATCCAATTCCCTTATGTAAGTAGTAATCTGTCGTTTACATACAGCTTTGATTAGAGCAAGAGTCAAATACATACTAACCAAGCAAAGCAAAACTATCAAAAATCTTCTAAATTTATAACAAAAGTTCCATTGATCTGTATAGTTCATCAAGTCCTCGTTAACGAGTTTGGGTAACTTGGCTTATGTTGACGGAAACGATGACCAAGAGCAGCAAGCAGCAGGAACAAAGTTATGGACCTCCCTCTACTGAAATTCTTATCGACATTAGCTTTCGAGAATGGCCAACAAATTTCATTTCTCCAGTAACATATGGATCTTTAGGACATTGTTTGATCTCATGAATTACAAACACAAGTTCAGTCTTTCAAAGCCGAAAGATTACACAAATTAAAGAAAATGTCATAAAAAAATCCAAATTACATTAGCTAACTGATGGCATTCCCGGATAACCAAGCTTTTGATTGATCTGCCTTGGATCCTTCTACCAATAACTTGCCATAATCTTTAAGAGAAACCAGGCTTCCGGTATAACTGAAGATCTTGGGGACGAAATTCCCTTCAACTCTTCCATTCCCATAACGAAAGCGTTTCCTAGAACCCCACCGTAGATTGTAATGGAGCACACCCACAATGCATTTTCTACTACTGGAATCATCAACAAGAACAAAACAATTGAGAGGCCACCATTCATTACAATGACATGGACCAGCATTGAGTTTTATGTTGTAGTCCTTTACCCAAAATTCTTTCGTATCATCACTTTTCAATACCCATACCACAACTTCGGTAACTAATACTGAAGTAGCATCGACAATGGCTAGAGATCCTTTCAAATTAAACAAGTGAAGAACCCTATTAGAGGGTAAGTTGGGTTGAGGGATCCATATGAACTTCTCTTCATTGAAGTCGAAAGATAGTATACGTTCTCCAATCAACCAATATGTGTTTCCATGTGCAAATGCGTTCTGCTTACTTAGACCACAAGGTGGAACTGCGGATATCTGTTTCCAAGTGCTTGTTCCCAAGACATGAACATGGACAACATATGAACGAGGATCAATCCTGAAAACAACATTAACAATCCGGTAGATGCTGGTAGTGGCATCCACCCCTAAACCGTACCACTCTTCCCAGCGGTACAATGCATTGACATTACAATGTGGGAGTGGGAGTTCTATAGCTTCTCCCCTAAGTGGATCGCACAATAGGGCAGGACCTCTTGATTTACTAGAGTCCTTAAAGCAAAGCAAGCCACCGGAAGCAAACTCTAGCTCATATTTAGTTTCAATGGACAAAAGCCCCGAAGAGAAACTACCATCATAAAAGGATAATTCGGAATACGGGGAAACAATTATGGGAACCATCATTAATGTGGAATATTTGGATGCAGACCTAGAATGAACCATGACTAGAGATGGCTCCTCAATCATATCGGTGTGATGAAGATGCATTGCAGCTAGAGAGGAGTCGTTAATTAGCTTACAGAAAAGCTTAGAGACGCATCGAAAGCGAAAAAGAGATTTTGCTGGCACTCGAGAAAGGATGTTGAGGAGGATTTCAGTAGGGAAGTGCTTTGAGCTGTGGCTACTGCTGGACACATCCTGCTTAGTCCTTGCAATCTCCATAGTTAACTACGTGTTTTGAGTGGTTATGAAAGTAAGAAAATTTGTTAGATCTTTCTATATATGGATTCAACACCAAATCAAAGATTCATGTTTGACAAAGCATAAAGTTCTTAATATACAAAACATTAGATGTACATCAACTATTAAACCCAGGAAGTACGAAGAATATCCGAAGTGCATCAGAATTGCAACGAACCCTAGCTCTTTTCTTTTGCATACAGAGTTACTTCTATAAACCCTAGTGAGAGATTGCTTACCTCGAATAAGATTGGAAGAGACACGTCTGGTAGTTCTGTCTCTATAGGTTAGTGAGTCGGCGCTGTATAATCGATGTTGATGATGATCCTTCTCCTTGATCAACCCTAAACCCAATATAGGGCGGACTTTTTGGGATATTAATTGATTAAAATTATGAAAATCCACGTACATTAATATAATTTGGTCGATATTCTGTGATCCACGTTACCACGTACAATATATTCCGTGATTGATAAGGAAGGCAACTCTATTTCGATAGGGTTGTTTGAAATCCGAGAAGTGAACAAAGTAGAAGCTAGTGGACGCTAGTTAAGGACCAGTTCAGTTCACAAAGAGTAGTATTCACATGATCAGTTCAGGTCAGTCACTATTAGATTAACATTTAATTGTTAAAAACAAAACAACTCTACTAAAAAATAATTCTTCCTACTTTTAGATTCAAATCTAATAGTGACTGATCACGAATCTCTTGTTTAATCATTGACTAGGTAAACATGATTGAGATCTACTAAAAAATAATTGGGAAAATGCTGATTTAGTACTAATTTAAACCTCTTATTTCTCATTCCAATGACAATCTTTTTTATTAGCCCATTTCAATATAAGGTAACATTTTTTATGCCCAAATGTACAAATATTTACTAAAGCCTTAACAAACCATATTATTTTTAGACTATTTTACCCTCACCCTTTAAATATGCATAGAGAGAGAAAGTGGAAGAGAAATAATAATTGGCCGGAACCTCACTGGACTCCGATCACCGGCCGCGGGACTCCGGTCACCGGTGGTCGGACTTTGGTTGCTGGATTTCCTCGGTTGCCAGATTCTGGTCACCGGTAACTCGGTTACTGACCCCCAATAATCAATTATTGACCCCTAATAATTAGTTAGTGACCTCCAATAATCAGTTACTGACCCCTAATAACTTAGTTACTGACCCCCAATAATCAGTTACTGACACCCAATAATTGCTTACTGACACCCAATAATCATTTACTGGCCCTTAATAATCAGATTACAAACCTCAAATAATAACTTACTGACCCCAATAATCACTTATCAATCATTAATAATCACTTACTGATCTCAATATTCAAATGTAAGGAATTAAAAAAAAAAAAAAAACTTTAACTGACTTGAGTTCATAGCAACGAAAACTCTATCAACCCCAATAATCCCACTGACACTAAACAATACATCCTTACTCATTAAGGGCAAAGAAATCCCACCACCGCCTCTTGTCGTCAAAACTATCGCCCCCCAACCCTCTCAATGAAACACTAGAGGAGATGGAGATCGTCTCGGACAACGACCTCGGTAGCAGATATTGCTGCTGTTACTGTTTCATCTTGAAGAGGCGAAGATAGGCAGTAGATGTCAGGGCTCGGCGTTGTCGCACCAGATTTCCACTTTAACGTCGGCATGAGGAATGGACTCGACGGCGACTGAGACTGCTGTTGTTTCTACTTTGGCTCGAGGAGGCGACTGTGCTACTGTTACCGCTTCGATGATGGCAACAAAAATGAGCGATCGAGTCTAACAACAACAGATATTGCTGCTGTTATTGTTTCATCTTGAAGAGGCAGAGATCAGCAACGGACGTCAGGGCTCGGCGTTGCCGCACCGGATTTCCACTTTAACACCAGCAGGAGGAATGGACTCCACAACGACAGCGGCTGAGACTGCTGCTGTTTCTACTTTGACTCGAGGAGGCAACCGAGACTCTGATGTTGTTCAATGACGGCAGCGAAAGTGAGCGGTCGAGTCTAGGAGCATCGCTGTCGAGGAGGAGGAGGAGGAGAAGAAGAAGAAGAAGAAGA
>NC_020496.1:30465617-30478545 GCF_000184155.1 Fragaria vesca subsp. vesca | reverse complement strand
GAGAGAGAGAGAGAAGATATGTGTGGTTTAGTTACACAGAGTAATAACGTCTTTTTCTCAAAAATCATTGAAATGGGCACAAGGATAAAATTTTAATTGGAATGGGCTTTAGTTTTCAAATATTTAGGCATTAGAGCATTTTCCTAAAATAATTTTTCCTACCCTTGAATTCAAATCCAATAGTGACTGATCACGAATCTCTTGCTTAGTAGTCACTGACTAAGTGAACATGACTGAGTTCTACTAAAAAATAATTCTTCATACTTTTAAATTCAAATCTAATAGTGTTTGATCACGAATCTCTTGTTCAGTCACTAATTAGGTGAATATGACTAAGTTTACAAAATGTTTAATTTGTTTAATATGGGATTCAATGCCGTATTACAAAGTGTTTAATATGAGATTTTTAATATGGGATTCAATGGCGTAGGCCCATATAACTCGCACCTACAAGATTATTGGTATTTTCATGCCGAATATCTAAAGAATATGTGACCCAAATTCATGTACTAGTCACTGTGACATTTATACTAGGTTTATATGAGAGGACCTTTGGCCATTGTGTATTATCATTTATCAACAACTCAATAAAGGATCCGACCGATCAGTGGATGTTGAAATATTATGACATCGAAATCCAGGTAAGAATTGCTTAGATTTATCACCCGGGTAAGAATTGCTTAGATTCATCACTGTAACTGCTAGCTTCTGATGTTCATGTACGTGATTCATATACCAATTGTCATCTTCAGTAGACTATTATGACTATTTTTCTATGCAACAAGTAACTAGCTATTACGATTCCTGGAGGTAGATGTTCATCGTAGCAACCTCGTTTGTATCTGGCCAACAATTTTTCGAAATTTTTCGTTATAAACCTTATCATTACATAAGGTGAGAACTACAACAGACAGAACGATCTCTTCCTTATCGCAAATGGGAGGAAGGAGAACAACAACACAACATTAACAAAGAACCAAATTAAAGTAGGTGTGTGAAATAACACACACCAAATTATGAGAACTCTAGAGCTCGATCTAAGAGGACTAGAGCTTCTCTTCTTTATAAACAAAGACTAAAAACGCTTAAAAATATCCATAGCGGCCACCATATCAGCAGCTAGCTCAATCACTTGTTCATGCCGGTAGCATTCTTGACAGCATCAACAGCTCCTGCAGCTCCTGCAGCAATCGTTTGGCCAGCATTCTGCACCGACTCCTTGGCGGTCTGTGCAGCATTCCCTGCCTTGTCCATCATGGTGCTGGCCTTCTCCTGTTAACAATCAAAACCCAAACACAATGAGATCTAGAAACAGAAACATACAAACTTGCAGATTGAATAGGTAAAGAGAGAGCAAGCTAGCTAAGGCTGAGAGATATATTCCTGAGTTTGGCCCTTGGCCACTCCAGCGTTGTAGCTTGCCTTCTGTGAGTTATCCATTTTCTTCTTGCTTTCTTGGAAACGCAGAAACCTTGAGATATTTAACTGTAGTTTGTTTAGATCTGGAACTTGATCTGATTTTGATGAATACCTGCCTACTGGGTAAGGGATTATATAATGCTCTGAACCAGCTGAATGCACGACACGAGTTGTGCTACGTGGAGGCAAAAGGCAGGTGTTGCATGCTGCTATCTTTTCGAGGGGACACGTGTTCCTCTATTATTTGGTAGTTGATCGTTAGACCATACGTTTCCCAAAGTTATCTACCAAGAGTAATTATTCTCTGTACCGGAACACCACGTGGCACTGCCAAGTGTTGTACCCGGTCAATTATATAACTCATATTCATGTGGGGACCAGCACATGGTGAAAAAAAAAAAGTAATTAAATACAACAATCGGGAATAAGGATAAAACACGTGGACCAATGAGATTAAATGGGAACATAAAACAGGTGGTGTTCCGGGTACAAATAATAATTTCCCATCTACCAAATTCCAACTGGATATATAGATCGATGTTGATGATGATCCTTCTCCTTGATCCAATTCCAACTGGATCTGGATTTTCCGTTTGAATTTACTTGGATGTTATATAACCATTAGATGAAGTAAAGATGATATACGGATGACATGATATTTTTAGATTATATTTTATTTAATAGTTAGAAATCATCCAAACAAATCTAAATAACATAAATCTAAACAGAGGAACCAAATTCTAACCGTAAACCCAATAGGGTGGATTTTTTTGGAATATTAATCGATTAATGTTATGAAAATCCACGTACATGATATTTTGGTCGATATTCCGTGATCCACGTCAGTCCACGTACTATTATATTTTGGTCGATATTCCGTGATTGATAAGGAAGCATTCTCTATTTCGACAGGGTTGTTTGAAATCCGAGTAGTAAACAAAGTAGACGCTAGTTAAGGACATTCAATGCCCATAACTAGCACCTACAAAATACTACTGTTATTTCTCATGCCGAAGATCTCAAGGATATGTGACCCAAATTCATGTACTAGCTAGTCACTGTGACATTTATACTAGGTTAATATGATAGCTAGGACCTTTGGCCTTTGTGACCATAATTTGGCCATTGTGTATCAATAACTCAATAAGGATCAACGTTTGAAATGTGGATATTGAAGTATTAATTATGACATCAAAATTCGAGTAAAAGTTGGCTCAGATTCAGCACCTAGCTTGCTGCTTTTCTGAAATATATAACAGATTACTCCTGCAATTCTACGATTTTAAGATATAGGCAACCGAGACAAAGTCCATGTTACGATTCCAGGAGATATTATCCAAGTGATATAAAAGTGGTACTGGGGGAATATGACCAATTTAGGAACAATTTTCGAAATTTTTCGTTATAAACCTTATCATTACATCAGGTGAGAACTACAACAGATCACATAGAACGATCTCTTCCTTGTCGCAAATTGGAGAAAAGAGAACAACAACACAACATTAACAAAGAACCAAATTAACGTAGGTGTGTTAAATAACACACACCAAACGATGAGAACTCTAGAGCTTGATCTAAGAGGACTAGAGATTCTCTTCTTTATAAACAAAGACTAAAAACGCTTAAAAATATCCATAGCGGCCACCATATCAGCAGCAGCTAGCTCAATCACTTGTTCATGCCGGTAGCATTCTTGACAGCATCAGCAGCTCCTGCAGCCTTTTGCTGAATCGTTTGGCCAGCATTCAGCATCGTCTCCTTGGCAGACTGTGCAGCATTTCCTGCCTTGCCCATCATGGTGTTGGCCTTCTCCTGTTAACAATCAAAACCCAAACACAATGAGATCTAGAAACAGAAACATACAAACTTGCAGATTGAATAGGTAAAGAGAGAGCAAACTAGCTAAGGCTGAGAGATATATACCTGAGTTTGGCCCTTGGCCTCTCCAGTCTGGTAGCTTGCCTTCTGTGAGTTCGTTGGGCCAGCATTCGGCAACGACTCCTTGGCAGACTGTACAGCATTTCCTGCCTTGTCCATCATGGTGCTAGCCTTCTCCTGTTAACAATCAAAACCCAAACACAATGAAATCTAGAAACAGAAACATACAAACTTGCAGATTGAATAGGTAAAGAGAGAGCAAGCTAGCTAAAGCTGAGAGATATATACCTGAGTCTGGCCCTTGGCCTCTCCAGCTTGGTAGCTTACCTTCTGTGAGTTATCCATTTCCTTCTTGCTTTCTTGGAAACGTAGAAACCTTTGAGATATTTAACTCTAGTTTGTATAGATCTGGAACTTGATCTGATTTTAATGAATACCTACCTACTGGGTTAGGGTTTATATGTTGCTCTGAACCAGCTGAATGCTCGACACGAGTTGTGCTACGTGGAGGCAAAAGGCAGGTGTTGCATGCTGCTTTCTTTTCGAGGGACACGTGTTGCTCTACTATTTGGTAGTTGACCATTTGACCGTACACGTTGCTCGAAGTTAGTAAACGTTCTGGGAAATTATCATTGGTCCACGTATTTTATTGGTGTATTTAATATTTTTTTTTCACCCGTCCTCACATTAATCTGAGTATATGATTAGCCAGGTACACCACATCACGTAATGTTCCGAATATAAAGAATAATTACTTAAAATATTTTGTATTTGCTGGCCGTAGTGTCCTATATATTTTTGAGGGTTTTGACAGGTTCTAGTAAAAGAAAATTACCTTTCCAGAAATAGAATTTCTTACATTTTCAAGCAGAAGATGTAATTAGTTAAATTGATGTTAGAATATATAAATACATTTGAAAGCATACTGCTTCTTTGTGTTCTATGGTGTTGTAATGGAAGATCTCAACTCAAATTCTGGACCCAAAAAAAAATAAAAAAATAAAATACATGTTCTATATAGCTAGTTTTTTATATGCAATAACAGACTTATCCTTCACTGTTAAATATGACTCATAGTAATTCACTTCAATAGAAAAATGATAGTTTATCCTGAACTTCACCGTCCGATTAATGGTGACCACAAAACTCCCTTACCCGGCCACGTTTGATGATCAATCAACATCGTCGAGTGTGCCAACTGCTACGTAGTTTTTGTTGTCTTGCCGTCCGACATCAAAGATAGTAATTAAAAAGTGTTGGATATTTTTACAAGAGTTAAAAATAGTAGAAAACTCAGGGTAAGATGGTGAAAAAACAAAACCACCCGGGGCATCACCTGCAATTCCCAAACCTTAAAATTGGAAAATACATTGAATTACAAATATACCCCCAGGAAAAAAATGAAAAAAGAAAAAAAAATTCACCCTAAATTCCTAAAGCCCTGCAAACATAGCCAAAAGCCCTCTTTCTCCATAGCCTCCTTCTCTCGATTTTTGCTTTTGGGTTCAGTCAAGTTCTCAACTTGCTCACATATTTGGATACCCACTTTCTTCTTCTTCTTGCTTTGCATTGGTTTCAAGTGAAGCTAAGTAGTCTAAGTGCTGTAGTTGAGCTATTTTCTCATAGAGAAGATGGGACTTAAGGACAAGAAGAAGAGCAAAAAGAACAAGGAGCTTGCCCAGAGAGATTTGGAGCCTGTTGAAAAGGGTTCGTCGCTTTTAATCTTCTGCGGTTTGATTTCAAGTTTCGTTTTTGATTCGTTTTTGCTGTTTGAATTCACTTAATTGGTTGTGGGATTATGTGGAATGATGATAGTAGAGGAAGACCAGAAAAGCTAATATGGTGAAAGACTGAGTGATGGGTATATTGTGAGAGTGGATATTAGTGGATTAGTAGCAATCAAAAGTTAGATTAGTGTTCCTAACCGTCACGGTTACTGGGATACTGCAACTGATATGTGGTTCTTCTCCTGTTTACCTGAAGATATTTTCACTCTTGTTATTTGCTAGTGAGTTTTCGGATGTGCTAAAATTATGAGTTGGAAAAAGTATGTTGTCATATATATTCAAGAAAAAAAAGATAGTAGAGGAAGAGTTTTGAATTTTAGAACACAAAGCAATAGATGAATGCCTGTGATTGACTTGAATGCATACTATGAGGGTGGTAGGGAAAAGGTTTTGAATTTAGATAGAAAAAGAAAAACCAATATGGATGAATGTGTGTAATTGATGTTCATTGGGTAGACTTAGAACAAATAGTTTTTTGTTAAGAAGTGTGTAAACAAGTTGTGTCATTCTGTTGAATTTTTCAGATAAAAAGGCCGGACCTTCAGAGATGAGAAAGAGAAAAAGAGACAAGGAAAACAATGGTGATTTGAGAAAAGACGTTCAGATCTCTATTGAAGGTAAACTGGAATTCTAGGTTTGTTAAATGCTAACATATATATACTTGGTCAGAATTTTGAATTCGAAATGAACTTTCTGGGGTCTGTTCTTGTCATTTCACTAGATAATTCTCCTAAAGCGGCCAATGACAAGAAAAGGACAACGAAACTGAGGAAAGGAAAAGTAAAGAAGGTGAAGAACAATCACGGTTTGGATGGACAACATGATCCCTCTAATACTGATGGTTTTGGTGAATTAAATGGTTAGCATCTTTAGTTGTTCTTGTAGCACTATACTAGTACTGCTTGTGTATAAACCCCAGTCATTATGCAGTCTGTTCATGTGAATAAAATTTGGTACCGAATATTGAACATTTTCAAATTGCCTATGCCATTGCCTGTCTGTGCTATATTTGGCTTTTATATGTTTTGAGATATTGTACCCCTTTTCTTGTCTCAAGTTATAATTATAAGGTGTAATATGCCATGGAGGTGTCAACAGTAAGATTCTTTTACTCAATTAAGACATTGCCATTTTTTATTAGACGATGAAGCAGTGGATGATCAGAGCCAATTCGAAATACAAGGAGAGACTGGAAGTGCTGAAATGGTGTCCAATGAAGTTGATCGTAAGAATACTGAACTCAAAATAAAGTCGCTTTGTTTTCATAACCCTGCAAAACAGCAAGTGGTCACTGAATAGGGATGTTAAAAGCAGTTGTAGTGAGTGTTCCTTTATGTTTTTTCTTTTTTCTGTAGGTAAGTCAAAGAGACCTAGGAAAAAGAAAAAGGATCGCAATTCATTGGATGACTTGGAAAAGAGAGTAGAAGCTGTTCAAAGTGAACCTTGTCATCTCTTTTCAGTGGATGAGAGCTGCTCAAGAGAAATAACAAGTATGATCCTTTCTAGATTTCACAATTTGGTGGCAACAAGTGCTTTATGTTTTCTCTATAATAAAGATTGTTAATGTAGGCATATCCAAGAAATCTCAGAAAAAGAAGAGGGATATGAGTTCATCAAATCCTAAGAAGCCATTGGAAAAGAAAGAAGAAGCTAGTCAGGAGGATGTTTACCTTATCTCCTCTGAGGATGAGGGGAGCCCAAAAGGAATGAAAAGTATGAAATACTGATTCCAAAATACATGTTGGTCTTTGCATATTTTAACACCAACAATAGTTATTTTCTATACTAATAAAAAATGTTTGATATTAATTTTCCATCCACATTTTTAAACTTGAAGCAACGAGAATGTTTTATTAGTTGTTTACTGAATTTCTTAATCCACAGAATGGATTATGGAATACCAGCAAAATAGACCTGGATTGAAGGTACTGCAGCAAAGAATTGATGAGTTCATTATTGCACATGAGGCAAAATTGGAACAGGTAAATTTTATGTTCCATGTTATAACTGCCATGCAACTGGATTATTATCATCTGAACCAGCCGTTGAACCTTGACCTCTAGCAACCATGTGCACAGATATCATATATGCATGTTAATATCACAGTGCTAGTTATAATGTTTCATTTAAACATTTAATGGAATAGGTGTTTTGCTGCTCTTTGTTCTAAATTTTAATGTTGGTTTACATGATACTAATCGTCCTCATGAAAAGTACATCTCATTTACTTGTCCGTGGATAGAAGATAATACTGTATATATATGTGTGTGTGTGTATTATATAGCAGAATTGTGTGTTTAGTTGGTCTCTCTCTCTACACACACAGGTGAATTGTATGTTCAGTTGGGGTCTATGGTGTGGTAGTGTGTGCCCACCTGTTCAAATTTAGTTCCCGATGTATATGAATTCACCTACATCTGTAGTATTCTAATGAAGTCTATCCTTAAAGATTCTTAATTAAGCTGTTAATTTTCTCTCCAGTATCTTGTAGCCACTCATTTAGTTCTCATCCATTTTGTTCTTGAATCACAGGAAAGAAAAGAAAGAGAAGCCCTTTCTGCTGAAGAGGGATGGCAACTTGTACAACATCATAAAGGAAGAAAGAAGACCAAAGATGCTGATGGAATTACAGTAGGTTCTGTTGCCCAGGCTGTTGTAGAAAGCAAGAGGGCCAAGAAGAAGAATACAGATGTTGGGCTAGATTTTTACCGGTTCCAGAGGAAAGAAGCTCAGAGGAATGGTACGTTAATCGTATATCTAGAACTTTGTACTATGTATATAAGTTCACCTGAAAACCACCTAATATTTAAATGGAAAGCTGGCCAAGACTACATAATTTACATATTTAGGTCTTGTTAAGAAAATAAATACTCCATAAAACATAAACACTCCCATTATGAGTATATGCTCTGGTTTATTCCCTGTGCTTCTAGCGCACTTTGCTTAAGAAAAGATTGCGGTGTTGGGAATGGAAATATGTTTATTCTTGTTGGTAAAATGGTCCAAATACTGAAAGAAAGCACTTATAATTTGTCTATCCTTGCAGAAATTATGATGCTTCAGAGCAAATTTGAGCAGGATAAAAAGCGGATACAGCAGATAAGAGCAGCAAGGAAATTCAAACCATACTGAATGCACGATATTCATAAGAGTGGAAAATGAATGGTTTTTGTCCTGAATGCTAAGCCATTAGTGGTAGAGGCATATACTTGACGATGATGTTTGGTAATTTGATATTGTTTCCTCAACTTGTTTTCAGCAGTGTAATTGAAATCCTTGGTAATTCACTAATTCATGAGAACGCACACAGCATTCATTGCATCAATATATCTTATATTTTGTCAAAGCATTATTTCTGATATCTATTACAGTGTACAAGGCTTCTATTTTATTAAACACAAAAGAAAAAGAATGAGAAAAAAAGAAAAAAAGAAAAGAAAGACATGTATAAGTATTCGCCGCGGCCTAGTATGCTTGTTGACCCGACCAAGCCACCCACCAAACCAGCAACAAAGTTTGACCCGACCCCGACCCATATCAACGACAAGCGTCGAGTCTAGTTGGCGTCAAGCATCTGTGTTCTTGTCGCACGCTCCTAACTCTGCCGACTGATCTGAAGTAGGTTATTTTGACTTTTGGTTGTGTGAGGTCTATGGAGTTTGCATTTTTGGATGGAGAAACGACAAAGCTGAGATTGAAATAGCAATGACTTGATGGATTCACAGAAAAAGAGACGTTCTATTGGAAGACGAGCTTGCTGTGGAGGGTGATATTAAGCACTAGATTTGATTATGGAAAGGAAGAAAACTACTAAGCTGGCCTTGGAGGGAGTTAATTAAAGTAAGGGTTGTGTTTTTGGGTTGCTTGTTGTTGTTACTGGGCTATAGGTGGTATTAATCGGTTGTTTTCTGCTACAAGTCGACGCCATGACGGATTAGGAGTTGGAGCAGCGAAGCGAAGCTACTGTGTTGGTTGACAAGGGTAAGGATTTCCCTTGTTTTGGCTACTGTGTCTCGGGTTAAGGACTATATCGAAAGGAGAGGGCTAGCAGCTGTGGTGTTCTTAGCTGAGGAGTTAAGTTGAGCCTCAATTCTGCCATGAACCCTTTTGATTGATAGGTGAGTTGATTTTTGATTTCTGAAAGTTAGTATTCTGCTTAGTTGCTAGTTTCTGAGTTTCGATGACGACTTAGATGTTGTTTGGTTACTGTTTTTGTGAAGGAAGAAACTGAAGGAGTATTCGTTGCTGCTAATTATACACTTGGGTGTAGAGAGTAATTAATAGAGTTTCGGTTCGATCAAATTGGTCTTTAATTAAGGTAAGGAAGAAGCCAAATGGTGATTCTGGTACTCATTGTGTTGTGTGGTCACTTGTGTGGTCACATAATTGAAATTAGTTTATTAATAAGAAGTTGGGTCGTGGAACTATTACTAAATATTAGTGGCATGAAAGCTGATTTAAATTGTTATGGAATTAAGAGGCAGATGATGATAGGTGTAGTAAACTATGGTATATTGAAATGCATGTAAGTTAAGGTCGAAAGATTATGAAATGTGGTAATGCTTGACAATTACTAGCGAACGAGTAATTGTCTCAAGGACAATGTTAGCTTTGATAAACTGACATAATGTTCTAATTAATAATTTCTTATCGGGTGCCCATAGTAATTTGACATCGAAAAGAATGAGATGACAATTATGATGGTCATATAAAGTTGAGAAATTTTGAAAACTAACCAAATTTTGGTTATCAAGATGGTTTTTAACCTTTTTTTTTTTATTTAGTTAAAAAATAACCATATGATAGTATTAAAAGTTTTTAATACCCTTTTAAATCAAATAACCATTTTAAATACCTTTTTATATTTTTTCTCAAAAAAAGGAAAGGAAAAATATGAAATTCTTGTTCAATCGTTCGTCTACCACAACAACTGAACTTCTTGAGTATTTAATTTATGGGGTTTATTTTTTCTACATCCAATTGAGGAGCATCTAGCTAGGTATCATATTCATATTGTTCAGATTTCGTGAATGACATAGATTTACAATGTTTCAATTTCAATAAAAGTTTTGTGGATTTAGGGATTTGAAGTTTGGGGTTTTCAGGGGACTTACATGTGCAAGAACTCCAACAACCCAATTCAGAAAAATACAGAAAAGAGGAATAGAAGAGACCAAGATGCTTTGTATATATACATTGATTATGATCATTGCCATAATTAATTGGAGACAAAGAAGTTCAGACTTGTAGAAAACTCAATTCCAAGTTTCCAACAGTGAATCCTTGGGATGGGATACACGATGAAACAAGAAAATGAAAAATCCTAGAGCTTTTGTACTTGGATTAAACGAATATGCCCATGGATTGGAAAAAAACCTAAAGTCTCTTGCAGATGGAATATATTAAATCTGTTCATGGAATATGAAATTTTTCCTTGCAACTAAATAAAATGACATAATAGTCATTTTATCTTGTAAAATGGTTAGTTTTCAACTAAAATAAAAAAGAAGGTTAAAAACCATCTTGATGACCAAAAGTTGGTTAGTTTTCAAAATTTCTCTATAAAGTTGGTGTGGGTTTTAATCGGGATATTATTAAGGCTTACAGTTGTGTAATGTCGGACATTAGGGACTCCAGTTACCCGAGGAACGGAATGCTCGTGAGTATCAGAGTTTGTGAGGAGAGCTTTGGATTCCAGAATACGAGGAGACTTCACTTGAGTGACGATTTGGATTCCGTCGGGCTTAGGCCTAAATCTGTGAGTGGACTTTTACTTTTAATAAATTGCATGCGACTATCGCTTTATAAATATCTTTTCTATATTTATTGTTCTCAAGAAAGTAAGAAAGTTTGATTTTAGTTTCGCTTATCATTTCTATGATTTTGGAGTTGACATAAGAGTTATCCTCCCGGATTGATTTTCAAATACTATGTAGATTTCTAATTGGGACTTATGTTTTAAGTTGAGTCTATTGGTTTATGTTTTGAGATGATTCCAGATATAATTGTTATCGTTTTTATTTGTTGACTTTGAGATTTATAAAAGATTACCGAAAATGAGATTTTTGGTAGTTCTCTATTTATACTTTTCTCATATATTTGTGGATTATTGGTCTTGGCATTGAGAATGTTTTAGCCAGTATTTCGGGTTGAGATTTTATTTACAATTTATACTTGATAATTAAATCTCGCTTATAATTATGGATTTAAGAACATCTTGACGTGTGAGATGTCATTGAATTTTATTTTAATTTCTTATGATAATTTCCAAGTACGGTTGGGAACCGTACCATTCGCATGATCTTGGGGAAGCTTTATGGATTTAAGTGATTTCGTATGTTTTTAGCCACCATACTAGGGTAGCTCTTATTCATTACCACCTAGCCTTTATTAGCGGTCCTCACCATAGGTGAGTTGAGCGCTTAGAGTATGACACTACTAGAGCCTGGGAGGCTTCGACCCGAGCCTGAGAGGTTTATCTTACATGGTGATATCTCTTCCTTTTGTTTTATTTTCTCATTTATGTATTTGATTAACCAGTGGGGCTGATTTGTCTCTTCTAACAGGATTTCTGTATTTGATTAACCAACGGGGCTGGTTTGTCCATTCTTATGTGATTCTGGATATAAAGTTTTATGGATAACCAAAGTTGCGTGCAGCTAAGTTTTTAAAGTTTAAACGTGGGAATGTATTAGGTTTTTGTTAAATTATTTAATTTATTTTTGTCCACTCACTCTAACATTTTCAAATGTTTTTCCCTGGGCCTTTCAGTTTCAAATGCTCAGATTGCAGGTTAGCTTAAAAGAGGTCGGGCGTACACAGAGTTGAGGCATAGTCAATAACACAGCTTTCGTTGACTCCCTTATCTATGTTTTCATTTCTTATTAGTATTGCTCTAATAACCTTTGAGACTGTTGTTAATTAATTGAAGGCATGTTGTGTTCTGGGTGTTGATGTAGAGCTGAGAGCAGGGTGGCTCCAAGAGTTGAGGATGGTTTGTTTTGATTATAGAAGTGTATGTTTGGATTTGACAGGTAGAGTTATTCATTTTAAGGGAGGTTATGCCGAAATTTTTGGTAAAATTTCCCTGAAGGTGGACCCCGTAGAGTTTACTCTGGATTTCATAGGGAAATCCGGGGGTGAGTCCTAACATGATGATGCTGATTAGAATATTACTCAACAAATACCAGAAAATTTACAACAAACACAAATTGTATATACATGCCCGGACCTGAGATTTTCAGACCTGAGTCTAACTCTCAAAGTTGGGCCGTATAAATTAGTTTTTTTTTAATTTTTTTTGTGAATTAAACTTTTTATGGATTAAAGCTATAAATCAAAATCTAACAACCAAACAACGAACAACATTTGATATCCGAAAATATTTAAGCTATATACCCTTATATTCGATCTATATCTTACATAAGGTTTCTTTCTTCGGTTATTTAGCCTTTCGATTGTATAATTTTCAAGTATTAATTCATAATTTTATTATATTATGTGTATATATCAACTTTATATTAAATATCATTGTTTTTTCTTTCCGATGAGTGCACAATGAGGGCATACGTACAATGAGTACTTGTCTTTAATTGTTTTTAATCACCTTTAATTTCTCAATTAAGAAACTCTTTATTAATAGAGTAAATGACACTTTAGTACTAATTTTAAGAAGTTTTGACCCGGTTCAATGAAAATAAGATTCCATTGCCCATTTCAACTGTTACTTGGTAAAATACATTTATACCCTTATACTCATTCTCTCTCTTCTCCTCTCCTTTTCCATCAGATCGTTTCTCTCTCTCTTCTTTCCTTTTCGATAATCTCTCTCTCTCTCTCTCNCT
>NC_020496.1:30408295-30459681 GCF_000184155.1 Fragaria vesca subsp. vesca | reverse complement strand
TATAAACATCACCTGAAGTACTTCTTAACGATAACAGGAGGTCGATCGTTAGCACAATGATGTGTTATGTTCTTTATCTATAATAGTTTCTATATTTGTCTACCGGCAGCCATTAGAATGTTAGTTGCACACTGCTTAGGTGCGTGTATAACAGCTCTTCTTCAAACGAAACGAAAGGCAGCTGCAATTGTACTCGGCAAGTATATCTAAACCAGCATAGTAATAAGGTACGTAGCAACAACGTTCATGACATGTTCTCTAAATAGAAAAGCAGAGAAAGACCACCAAGAACAGTATAGAAGGCCACATTTGTATATCCACCACGCATTTCCTTCCAAAAAAGTATATCCACCACATTGTATATATTACAGGTTTCCACATCATTTTGCTCTCTCTCTCTCTCTCTCTCTCTCAGACATGACCATTTCCCTATCTATATGGGTGATCACATAAGTGCATAGATAGTTCAGGTCCCGTTAGCAGTACCAGATTGATTTCGTTAGTTAAGCAATGGCGGGGTTAGTGTTACCAGAGTTGGCAGCTAGCAGTGGCAAGAAGATGAAGTGTGTGTGCCTGAATTTACTTCTTGTGCTGGTTCTCTCCGGTGCCGCTATGTCGCAGAACATCACTACTACCTTGCCTGGTCACCCTGGTACACTCCCATTCAGTCTTGAAACTGGGTGAGTCGTGCATTGCATGTTACCAACACTATATAGACAATGCTAGATTTTCTGGATTGTATATATATAAATGAACTAATGTACTAATGGTGGTGAGGAATGTTTAAACTTGCGAGCAGTTATGTGAGTGTGGGTGATCTGGATCAATTGCAGTTCTTTTACTACTTCATTGAGTCACAAAGGGACCCTGTAAAGGACCCTCTCTTGCTTTGGCTCACCGGAGGCCCTGGTTGTTCTGGTTTCTCTGGCCTTGTTTATGAAATTGGTATTCCGTATTCATATTTTCTTTTGTTTACCACTTCGCTGCTATAAATTTGAATGTTGTCTGTGTTTCAACCTATATAAATCAAGGCCTAACAACTAGTACTATTGCAGGTCCATTAACTTTCGACTATATAGCCTTCAACGGTAGCTTTCCTACTTTCGTGGACAACCCATTTTCATGGACACAGGTGCTCAATCTCCCTCATTACCTCATTTTTTCAAGTTCATTGTTGTGTATGTTTGTCTCGAATGTCTATGTGTATAAGAAAAATTTATGAATATTGCAGAATTTGTATAATTCGTGTTCTTTATTGAACCATATATGCTATTAATTATCAATCTTTCAGGTTGCCAACATTATCTTCATAGATGCACCAGTCGGCACTGGTTTCTCCTACTCAACTGCACAGGAAGGTTACTATAGCAATGACACTGAATCAGCCGAAGCCGTGTACCAATTTCTACGGAAGGTTAGGACATCATCTCGCTTAATCTTTTATCCAGTAACAAAGATAAGTAAAACTTCAAAACTTCAGGGGGGAAAATTAAGATTTGTTTTATTTTCACCTTTTTCTTTCGAATAAAAAAGAAAAAGAACAGTGATGAATGTGTAACAGTTTGCTTACTTCTGGACCACAGTGGATGCTCAAACATCCCAAGTTCCGCTACAATCCACTCTACATTGCTGGAGATTCATATTCAGGCATCATTGTTCCTCAAGTCACTCTTAAAGTATCAGATGGTTGGTAACTTACAAGAACCATATAGTTTGCAGTTTATACACATGCATAACCAATTGAGGTCTTTTAATTTCCTAATGACTTTTACATGGTGTGGTGCAGGTAATCGTAATGGAGTCAGACCACCCATGAAGCTCCAGGTACATGTCTTGCCATCTTTTAAGAAGGCTATTCGTTAGTGAACATCAACAGCATACGTCTTACAGACTTCAGAACATCATCTAGTGATTGCTTCTGTCATTCAATCAGGGATATCTACTTGGAAATCCTGTAACAGAGTTACACAGGGATGAGAATTCAAGAATAGAATTTTACCACCGCGTCACACTTATTTCTAGTGAACTTTATGCGGTAATTTGAACTTCCTTTTATTCATTTAGCCCTGAATTCAGTGCAAGAGAAACACAATTCTGAAACCATACATGCCCCAAAAGGTCGAAACTTCATTAGCATTACTGTCTAAGTGTCTAGTAAATGCATTTTATCGTCTAGCGAAATATCCATATCTATAAGGCACATATGTGACATTACTTATCTATAAACCAAACCTAATTAATCTGAAACTTATTGTATGCCTTTTTTAGCCAAAGTATGCTTGTTGTCGTTTACATTCGCAGCACCGCTACAGGTTGGCCGACCGGCGAGTATACTCAGTATATACACGTAAAACTCATGTGGAATAGTATCTATATATAACCTGTATATAGATATCCATATATCATTGTCGAAGTACGTGGTACGCAGTCATCTATCTCTTCTTCAGATTTCACCATGTGAACATTTCAATTGATAAAATGATTAGCAGGTTGGCTGTAGATCCATTTATTTTTTAAGCAATACTAAATATATGTATGCTTAGATCTTTAAAGCATGTTTAAAACTGCATGTTGTCTTTTACACTTGCAGACATGGATTGCAGTCGGCCGTGGATTTAATAATGTACACTTCACCATCTGTGGCCTGAGCATCATATAATGAAGATGGATCGGTTGGTCCAGTATTGGTTATAAATAGCATATGGAGCAAGATGTCTAGCAACACAAACAAAGATCACTGAACACCCCTGTTCACCACTTGATTTGATTTAGATAATGTCGATCCTGTTACCACCCACAATTGCTTTGAGATCTCACGCGTTCGACACTTACTTGAGCTACAGCAATGATTCTGATTCGGAGACGCATGGCTTTCTCAAAGTGAACGGAGAAATTGTCATCAGCAGGTTGGCAAAGTTCCAAGTAGTATCAGCCACTATTGGGACGGGTCTAGTACATATAAGAAGCAGTCACAACAGAAAGTTCCTGCGAAGGAGAATTGAGGGTACTTTATGGAGCGGTGATATATACCTTTCTCCTGACGCTGATGAACCAGAGGAGGATCAGTCCAAATGGTCGTGTACACTGTTTGAGCCTAGACTATATGCACCTGGCAACCCCGTTCAGGTCCGGTTTATCCATGTCCAAACCAAACGGTATGCAACGGCCATGGAAGAGGTACGAGGTGGAGAACGGTTCTTTGGATTAACTGAAGTTCATTCTTCCGCGAGTTGGATCTTTGATGTCATTGACTTGGAGTCAATGGTGATATTGCCAAAGCATGTGGCCTTCAAAGGCCACACCGGCAATTATCTTAAGCTTGTGGAGGATGCAAAGCACAGGTTCATTTCCACCGATGAGGGGCTTCCCGAGTCCTGGTACGAGGTGGACACTGATCGGCACGGAAGGGTGGGGATCATGTCTCGCCAAGACAAGAAGCATTGGTATGACATGAATGGCTTCATTTCCTCCCGCACAAGGGATTTGAGCACACAACCCTTCACGTTGTTTTCGGCGGTGAAGGTGAACAGTAATACGGTAGCTCTCAAAAGCATGAGCACGGACCAGTTTTGCGCTCAAACGAACCATGCATTGGGAACCGACCTCCTTACTGCACCATTCACCAGCATCGCAGCATCCACACACCTTAGGCTGGAAGAGCTTGTTCTCTCTAGGAGAATCTACGAAACGAGCTTCGACCTCGCCAATGCCGTAATCTACGGCGAGACTCCGATCATCATGGCCAGCGCAAGCGCCAGCAACAATACTTCAGCAGATAACACGGTGGAATTGAAGTTCGAGTACAAGGAGAGTCAGAGCAGCACGTGGAGTTCGAGCCACTCGTGGATGGTGGGGGTGAGTCTCACCGCCGAATTCAAAGTTCCGTTCATCGGCGGTACCGAGGTCACCGCTGAAACACAGTTTTCCGGGTCCTATGATTGGGGAACAACTATTACTTCTGAAACCACATTGGGGACTACTTACACGGCTACTGTACCGGCATACTCTTCTATCATTGTAAGCCTGTTGGCCACTAAGGGAACTTGCGACGTAAGTTTCTCCTATTATCAGCGGGACGTGCTTTATGACGGTTCAACCGAAATCTTCAGGAAAGATGATGGGTTGTTCACGGGCATCAACACATACAAGTTCCACTACGTGGTTACAACAACGAAACAGTCGTCGGAATCTACAACCAGAGTTGAGAGGTTTCCTGACCCATTGATCGACCCCACCGTAGAGGAAAACCTACCTCTACCCGAGCTGTGTGGATCAACCACCACCCCGGAACTAGAGTTATCATTGCTGCATGTAGAAGAGAAGACTATCCAAGATGCAGCAACTCTGCCATTGGAGACCAACCAAGAAGTTGGAGAATCCTTGGCTTGGTAGAGCAAAAAGGTGAAAGTTGTGGGTAGCAACGAGAGACCCTCACGAGACATAACTCGTCCTGTAACGACTCATATCTATCTACGGGTTGAAAGGCTTGTTGCATGCGCTCAATGCAATCAAGTGTCCTGTGAAAGTGGAATTTATGCTTTCTTTTTCTAAAGTGTTTTTGCATTGGTTATTGTACTCCTTGTACTATATATAGTAGTAGCTAGAGAACTAGAGACACATATGCATGTACGTTTGTCAGTGTGTGTTTGCCTAAGAAATAAAATTTGCATTTGCTTTTACCTGCTTTGATCGTTCTGTTACACCAAGATATCACAATTATTTTATCAAAAATGGTCTAATTTCTCAATACTTGCCATTTATCGATTTACATTGTTGGTGTATATTTACTCTAAATTTATTTATTGAAGCCTTTTGTTTCTCCTTCTTGAAGATTTGTTTGCCTCTGAATAATCTGACATACTTTTTTTCCATGTAAGTCGATCTGCCGTAGAACTCAGTTCCTGAATTTAAACAAAAAATAATAATAGTTCAAAGAGAGATATGTAATATAGTAGTAGACTGTTTGAGGATCCTCCTTTATTTACATCACTCAGAATAGTGGTTTGGAGAACAATGCTGCTACTGTTAAAAGACATTTTTTTTTTTGGTAAGCGTAGAGAGACTAACTCACCGTCCCTCCACGAAAATTTATTGATAAAAAAAAGATACAAGAAATTAAAATGTATATTGATTTCAAGTTTTGGAGTCAATGTAAATGTACGTATACTTTTTTTTTTGTTGTTGTTACAAACGGGGCCTAAAAGAACCCAAAAAAAAACCCAAAAAAGAGAAAGAAAAAGATTACAGACTATAACAAGAGTCTGTTCTTCTAGCTCTAGTAACAGTAGCTAAGTCATTAAGGAAAGCTGGAATGGCGTGCAATAAGATTCTTCAAAAAGTATGAAACCAAGATCATTGGCATCAGCTGTTATATTGGACTCTCTAAAAACATGAGTCCAAAACTTTATGTCCTCTTATGCAGTTTTAGGTTCTTTTTACATTTGTATTTTGGCTCTCGTGATCTTTAATTTTCTTCCCTACTGTTATTGGACTAGTGTGGCACCCCTTGCTCTTGTATAATCCGTATAATTACTGTTACCAAACGAAAGAAGCCTATAGAGCTTTTACTTTTCCTTGTAGCATTGTATGAAGCATGATGGCTCTATGATCAAGTAGCCATGAACTTCTGTTGAATTGTTTTCAGATATAAGGTCAGGGACCTTCAGAGTTTTGAGAGTGAGTAAAATAGAGAAGGAAAAAAATTGTGACTCAGAGAAAAGTTGTTGAAATCTCTATCGAAGGTATGTGGATTTCCAGCTGTCAAATGTTAACTTGTTAGATACTTGGTCAGAATTTCGTATTTCAAGATGAACTGAATGCGGTTTGCTGTTGTCATTTACTAGATAACTTGGCTATAGCGGCCAATAACTTGGCTACAATTGTTCTTTAGTTGTTCTTGTAATGCAAACTAGTTTTGCTTGCAGATAAACCTCAGTTATTGTGCAAACTTTCATGGTGTTCCCTGGTGAATACAAATCTTGTAGAGAATATTGAACCTTCTCAAAGGGATTGCCTATGTCATTGCCTTTGTGCTATCACTGTTATGTTTTGCTTTATATGCAATTCGAGATGCTATGATGCTTCAGAACAAATATGAACAGGATGAAAAGCATAGATAGCAGTTAAGAACAGCAAAGAAATTCAGGACATGTTTTGGTCTCTTATATTCTTTCATCAACTTCATTCCAGCAGTGTTCTGTGTGATTGAGATCCTTGGTAACTCACTCATTTGTAAGAACGTTCATTGCTTCAATATATATCAAAGCCAAATCAAAGCATCTTTATTTTGTTTGCATCTGTTCAATATTCCTTGATGACTAAATCTTAATTTAGTCACATGTGGATGGCTCGTTTACGTTCCATAAAAAAGAGTGCTGGCCAAGGCAACTTGTCCACAAATTCGAATTGTGCCAACTGATTTATATACATGTTCTTTGGTTTCTTCCACATTTTAGTCAAATTTGGTGGTGTTGCTTTTTCTTGTTCATTTGAAAATTCTGTATTCTTCCGATAGATACTTGCATAGAGCCCAACAAACTTCTAACAAAGTGAAAAGTACGTCTCTTTCTGTTCAGAAAGAGTTGGTTCCTCATATCAACGCCCTCAGAAAACTCACCATATGAGCTCGAAGTTGCAGAAGAAAAACCCAATGAAAGTCCGGGAAGCAATCGATACAAAGTGCTACGCAGAAACTTGCAGAATTGCATCTCCAATAGATCACAATACCATTAACACAAGAAACTGATTCATGAAAAAAAAAATTCTTAAAACAGGCTCAACTCAGTCGAGGACAATGGATCATGCAAGATCCATTTTTATTCACAAAAGAAAATACTAATACCCTACTACATTATCATAATTCATAAAACCCCCCGTGACAAATATTTTATTCATTACTATGAAAAGGAAACACACTAGTTCTTCATGCTCAAACTCTCTTCAACTTCCTCGTCCTTCTCGTCCTCGCTCCAGCAGCATTTCAGAATTGACCTTGGAGATTGAGAACCTCCGTCCTTGTTAAAGCTGTGATAGATGACTGCACCTCCTAGACCCAGCTCTTCATAGCTTGTTGATCCGCAACAATATCCGCTCAATTCCAGAGGGAACTCAAGTTCTTCACTGGCAGCAATGGTGGAATGCAGAGACACAGAGAACTCAGCTGGTTTGAAACAGTCCAGAACCCTCTCAATGAGACGAGTCAAGTTGACATCCTTGAAGTTGTAGCCCACTGTTTCAAAGCTAGCGTAGCTGAAACCATCCTCAGGTGTCACATGAATGGTAGAAACTGCATCCCCTTCAATAGAGTTCATAGAGTAGCCGCAAGGATCAAACTCAAAATCGCATATTTCAGATTTCGGGAGAATTTTCCTGATGCCAGAATCTTCAGTCATTATGGCAGCTGAACTAGCATTTGTCTTGTAAAACACAGATGCCTTCTTCCTATCCAAGCCAGTCATGCACATCTCAAGAGTGTAGGTAGGGCCTGAGGAGCGTGTTCCCCAGAATAAACTAGCCAATTCAGCTGAGGCAGAGTAAACATGCCATTTCTGAGAATTGTCAGGGCTACCCATAATGTAGGCTCTGCTTGCCAACCCAAGCTTGCTGAAATGGCCATCAAGGACAGCTACTTCCTCTGAGAAGCTACGATGCGGGGAAGGCTGAGCACCAGGAAATATGAAGCTCCCACGAGAGTACCTCACAGATCTCACAGCGAGTGAGAGGGTCTCGGCCAACTTAAGAATGGCAGGAATTGAGCGAAGCAATTTTGTTGTCCCACAAGTTTTAATGATAACCTTGTATGGGTACACAAAAAGGCTAGATTCCGAAAGGACATACGAGTCCAGATCATCATTCAACAGGGATGAAACAATGGTGCACTCAGCTGGGTTCAGAATCTCGTTGATTTGAGCTCTTGACAATGAGCGGAGGCCCATGCCTTTAGGGTCAGCAAACAGTCCGGGCTCGAAGAAACAGACCTCGAGCCTCTTTTCATATCCTTCGAATCCAATTGCAGAAACCGGTACAGCCATCTCGAATTATCAAACTAAACGACGTTGCAACAGCAGATGAAAGGAGAACGAGAGGAAGACGAGAGAAGATTGAGAGAAGTAAGGCAGAGAACTATACTAAATCTAGAATGCAGTATTAACGATCTCAAGGGGCTATGTGAACTCTTAGCAAAACTCAGGATGGCTTTCGCACGCACTGCACAGAACAATAATAAACAAAATGAAATTAGAACTCCATATATACATCACAAACCAAGAATCCCATACATCACGAAAGCACGGTAAATCAAAACTCACGTTAGAGTAAGCAGCTGATCTGAATTTCTTGATTCCACCGTGAGGCCTGACGTCTTCAATGCTGTAACCGAGAGGAGCTTCGTAAAATAATGAGGATTTACTACTGCTAGACTTCTTTTTACCACCCTTAGACTCCATTAGCTCATTCAGTTGCACCTGTAAAACAAATCAACCAAAGACTCAGCACCAATATAAACTGAATAAAAAGACGGACACAAAAGCAAGCAAATGACAAGTTAATAACAATCACACACAACCAGATCTCATACTTCAGAAACCCGAGTTCTATCAAGAGAATTCATAATCTTAACCAGCACAACAATGTCCAAAACATACCCCAATAATTTCAGAGCATAAAACAAATCTGAAACATAACCCTATCACACAATTATCATGGTAAAAAGCAGCATCTCGAGACTGAATAATGATTACAGCTATATCACAACAGTAATGTCCACACACAAAAGTTGCTCCAAATAACCAAATAATTAGGGTTTCCAACTTCCCATTACATTTTAAATAAATAAATATCACATCGATAAATTCATGGCATACATAGAACACTCAACAATAACAACAGATCAATTCTTTTTCCTCTAATATCAAACAAAATTGAAATTAAACCACAAGAAATCAAACTTACAATACTCGATTTAGATTTAACAAAATCTACGACCTCCTCCGAAAATCCCTTTTTTTTTAACCTCCAAATCAAAACCTGCAAATTCAAATCCAATTCATCAGAATGAGCGAACAATTAAAAATCAAAACAACAAATTCCAGATTGAATTGAAATAAAGGAGCAGAAACAAACCTAAAAATTGGAAATTTTGAGATGGCGACGAGAAATTTCAAAACGAAAACCCTAATTCGGATTCAGAAAACCTAGAAATTCTGATAGATTTGGCTCACGAAAACAATGAGGGTAGAGATTAACTTATAGCTTTGTTTTTCGTGAAGCTTGGAGACATTTGCGAGCAGGGTTTATATAGCAAATCCTAACCGTGTTTGCCACGAAACTTTACTTTATTTGCAGTAAGTGCCATCCTGGATTTGCCCAACAGCTGTAATTTTGTCGCCCTCTGACGATTCTGCCCCTCCGCGTTTTCTCCGGTGGCGGAGTACTACACGGAGTCGAATTAGGGGCCGCGGCGAAACGACGTCGTGAGAGTGGGAGGGGTAGTATCGGGTGCGGGTGGTGAGAGAATAGGTGGTACACGTGGCGGAGAAGATGTGGTTGTGATGAGTGTTGAATTTTTTTTCCAATAATGGGATAGAGAAGAGACCACATGAGTAAGATGCTCTTGAGCTGGCCTTTTTTGTCATTTTGCCTTCTTCTCGATCCATTCCACGCTTGTCTTGCATGGCACGGGCCCCACTTTCCAATATTCGCTCCTTTACCTTTTTATCGTCTTTCTCTCTTGCAAATGAAAAATACACGTAGAATACGGGCATTCTGTACGAAGTCTGTAAATTTTTTTTCTAGGGCTAACGTGTATCGGGTGATCACGTCATAACTCTGATCAACATCGATGGAATTCCAACTTAAATATGACGATTCCATAGTTAGACTTTTACTAACTCGTCAATATGAGATGGTTGAATTTGGGTTTTTTTAGGCTTTTTTTTAAAAAAGAAAATATATTTAAACGAGACCCTCTTAGGAGGTCACACATCCTAGTACTACTCTCGATCAAACAAGGTTTACTTAGGTAACGACTATAGTATACCACCAAGTTTTGAGGCAGTAGCCAGTGGGGTAATTACGGTTCTTTTTCAGTGTTTTGGTCAAGGACTCTGTATAATCACGTTGTAAATCTATTTCCAACAACAAAACAAATAGCAGATAGTGGTTGGGAGTTCAGCAATTGTCTAGTTAAGAAATAGTAAAACAGCCAAAAAATAACAACAGAGAAACGTGTGGGCAGGTTTAGAGGCCTCCATTTAGGTGCCTGCATTGCATGTGAGACATTTGTGCGGTTCTTGGAAGAGCCATAGTTGGCTGCTAGTATAGAGGCCGTTTCGTGTTTGAAGACACATTACTGAAAAGCCATTGACAACACACAAGGCAAACCTTTTACCTCCCCACCTCTTCAGGTCCAAAGCACAAAAATGCATCCAAGTCTATTGCGTGATCTTTCGGGTCAAGTAACTCCGCAGCAGTGTGTTGTTCATGACTACTTTGGTCCGTTTAGGCATTATCGGTTGTATATAACTATGTGTCGTGAGCGCTTGAAATAGCCCAAGAGGAACTCAGTTATAGACACACATAATGCATGTCACTTTACGTGAATTTTTGGTTCAGATAACTATACTGATGTGTATTATTTGTTAATTTAAGTCCGTATGTATGAAAAGAATAATAAAAAGCGCTCGGTTACACACAAATTTGTGTCGTTTAATATGTGTTCTAGTCGAAACATAAATCAAACTTTTATGTCAAGAAAATGAAAGAGATTCATTTTTATTAGAATTTTGGACTTAGACTTGAGAGTTGCGATTGTTGGGGACCATAAAATGTATCAAGTTGCATATTTTCAATAAAAAAATAAATTTCAATGAGATTTCATATTTTCAGTCCTTTGTGTACTGGATAATGATACAAGACAATGTATTGAACAGAAGGGTGTTACAACTTACAATGAAAGCACCAAGAAATTCAAAACTAAATTTGATATTCATTTATATTCGAAGGACAGCAGACATGAACTCACAGGGTAAGATGCGAGTAGGACTTGAGGCCTCATGTACATCAGAACTATCAACTATGACAACTTTCTTCTTCCACTACAACTAGACGGACCCAGCTCGGACATCGATCGTCACAAGCAACCGTCAATATGATCCAGGACCATCAACCATGAAATCCCCAGCTCCAGAATGGAAACTGTAGCACCCTACTACATATATTTCGAATCTAAATGTGAGAGTTGTTACAAGAATAGGGCAGCAGTTCATAACCTTGGACTTGAAAGAAGCTAAATATTATCGATACATTCTTTATACATTATCTGCCCTACATGAATTCGACTCTCTAGTTCCTACAGAAGAATGAAGAATGACGAGCTGCCCCAACTCCCCCGGGATGAGAACAACCTTCATTCAGCCGGTTTCTCATCCTTTGTAGCCTCATGGTTCTTCCCATTCTTCTTATCATACTGATGTTTCAAATCCTCCAAGCACCTGGATACCTGATGATCATCAAAACATATCCATACAAAGGCATGCATGCATTAGTGAAACAAATGAAAGTACTCAAACTGCTACACCATACAGTTTCTTTAAGAAGTGTCATGAACTTTGTAAGGTATCACACAACAAATCACACCAAACATATTAAAACAGTGCAGGAGAGAAAAACCTTGATAGAATAAGCCATTGGAAGTAACGTGTCAGGATCCATCGCATCCTCGGGGAAGTTACGCAAAGCATGAATCAGTTTCTCGAAGGGTAATTTTACCTGTCCAAAAGAAATCAAAAAATAAAACATCAATGAGGTGACATTTTTCTAGTTGCCAACATGGAGCAGAAGGATTTGTCATATACTCACCAAGTCGTCGTGACAATATTTTAATAGGGCCAAACCAACTTTAAAAACGATTTTAACACCCTGGAAAAAGAAAATAATACAAATCAATTTGTATTAGACTCCAAAGAAATATAATACTTTCAAACAGAGAATAACACAAACAGCACTAACCTCGTAGAGAAAGACATCCCAAATTCGAAGAGCCAAATGGAAAGGAAAAGAATATGAAAAGACAGTAATGAACCACTGGCTTGCATACATGCTGGGATTTATCATTTCTTCGGTAAAATGCTCTCCCAGCTTTGGCAAGTGCTCCCTTACCAACTGGTCAAACTGAAAAAGGTATTGTTGTACCAGTGGTAGACCTACCTACACAACAAGCATAAACTAACAAAGTTCAGTGCAGTGGAGCCATTTCCCCAGTTTTCCAGCAAAGGAAATAAACCAGGGTTTCACTTTGTAACTGAAGACGAAACAGATAATAATCATTTTGAACAACTACGCAAACCCCAAATCAATGTTGGGCATGCAAAAGACGAAACCAAAAACATCGTATCACAATGAGACCACAGAAATGCAAAGTGTGATATAGTTAACTGATCCAATGTATGGTTTTCATTGTTCTCTCACTTAGGATGGACTGACTGAAGTGGTTGCAAAATTGGTCTCAAGTGAAAGGACCTAACAAGTTCAACAAAGCAAAAGATAAGATGAAAGTTTTTTCATAGTGGACGGGCTACCTGATATAATCCTTCCATTGGTGCATGGACCGCTCCTTTGAGTAACGCGACCAATAACCAAAATGCATCCTCCTCGCTCATATAAAGAAGCAATAGACCGGCCAGAAACCCCATTCCCTGCATACTTTAAACCATTAACAATTACCCGGAGTGTGACATAAACTATGCACAAGAGTGAACAAACAGAAAATTGTCAAACCTGAACATATCCAACATCTCTGTCAAAGACAGAGTATGCCTTCAAAACATTGTAGAGAGACCTTTGACCAGGACCATGTCTCTGCTGGAAGAAAACATGTGAAGGGAAGGTACGGGATATATCTCGAATTATATCCAGCTCTGAAGCTGATGTCTCATATATTACTAATTGCTGCAAACACAAGCGTTTAGTTTAATTCTGAGTACGTGGATGTACAATCATAATAGAGTTCAGACGTAATATCAACTCAGGAAGTGAAAAAAAGTATCACAAATAAAGAACAGTAGTTTAAGGGTCCAGCCACCATCCAGACCAACCTAAGACCTATTTATCCTCTTCAATAACCAAAGACTCAAAAGTGATACCCTCAAATTCAGCCAACAAGAACCTAGGTCACGTATATTCAGCCACTTAATTTGACTGAAGTCATCATTGTTCTTTCGCTAGAAGTTAAGGATTTAGCTTCTTTAGGTTTTTTTTTTTTTTTTTTTTTTTGAATATGGAGGTTTGTCTAGTTAGTGACAAAGGAAAGACTTCGTCGTAATAAGCCTAATGTTTATAATTCGTTCATGAGAGTCTTTGAGATAAGCCTAATGCTTGAACACTGACGTTGGATTTACTTATCAGCCCTGGCCAACATACAACATTTTAATCTGCAAGAAGGAAAAAAAAATACAGGACACTAAGCAGGGTAACTTGATTGCAATTTGCTATAACACCAGTTTGGTTAGAATAGAATTTTGTGCATTATCAAGTACCAGCATCAGGCGGGCACCTGAATGGCAGAAGTTTAATATTTTAAATAAACAACTTCAATTCTGAAAGTACATGTGATTATCTAACTGCTGGTCAGTTAGGAAAAAGCTTTAACATAAGGCTGGGTGCAGAACTCATTTAAATGTAAAATACAGGAGGTATGTTTTTTCTCAAAAATGGCTTGTAAAGGAAGGTCAGAGATAATGTGTCATGAATGTTGTTTATAAGAAACCAAGAATAATGTATACCTCATAAACACCAGGGTTCATCAACAAAAGATCCCGACTTCCAGAGATCAACTGCCAGACCAGACCTCTTAAACAATCAGGAATTCCTTTTCTTATTCTTCTTTTGACAACATGAGGTTTTCTCCTAAGATAATGTTTCCAATCACTGCCTCCCACTCCAATCATCTTTCTCCATTTCCTAACCTTCCTTTCCTCTCTGAAAAAGTAAAACAGTTGCAGTCAATGATCATAGCAATATTGTAAACAGCAAGTGATGAAATATGAATTTTCTCATGCCCCAAATCCACCTAAGTGGATTGTTATTTAGTACTTATAGATTGACAGGAGAAGAGGAAAGGAAAGGCTTACCTCTCGAATTCCAAGGCTGACCTTCCCTTGGGTAAGCCATCAGGAGATGGTTCCTGCTTTACAAATCCAAATCTGTCCAATCTCAGTGGAGGAACTGGAACTGTCTCACTGTCATCTGTTCGTTTCTTTTCCATTCCACGATCACAAACACACACTTACACGCAACATTGTCCAACAAAACAACTTGTTCTTCCTTGACCAATCTCGTTTAATCACTTAACACAGCCAAAATCTGAAACAGGTGAAGGAAAAAGAATAGATGATACTGTTTCCCCTTCACAAATCAACCACAATATCAAGGAAGCAACAAAAGCAACTCCCAGAAACACACAAATTGCAGTATCCCAGCCGATCAATGCCAATTTGTAGCAGCCATTCTACATGACAGCAGACAATTGCTGTCGAAATGGCATTACAAAGATTATGAAAATATCGAATGCAAGCAATCTTTCAACGCATATACTGGACAACTTCAATAAGTCAATGAATATGATAGCAGACAAGTTCATAGCTATTAAAACAGGACCGATACAGCTAGTATCTCACAATGATATAGAAAACTATCAACAAAATAAATAAACACATAAGAAGATGCTCAAGCGATTATACCACCATAGAACAAAACAAAAAGGAATAACACCAATTAAACAATCACACAAAACTTTCCTCTAAACCCATTTGGCATACAAACCAAACACAACCAGTCTCTCATTTACACGATCACAAATTCACCACAATCAAAAATCCAATCTTTAACATAAAATCAACCTCCATTAATCTCAAAGCCTCAATCTTTCGAATCAAAAACCAAAACCCAGATGAGAAAAACGAAAACCAACCTGGGTTTTGTAGAATCAGAGTGGATGAATGATGGGTGGTTCTCCGTTTGGGACCTGGGATTCGATAATGCGAGAATTGTTTTGCAATCTGCAATTAGATTGAGACAGAGGAGAGCCTAAGAATGGTAGTTGGGATTATACACCAAAGCCAAATGGAGGTTTTACGCGTGGTAAAAAGCTGAGAGCTTCGTCCTCAGTGTTATGGGGAATCAACGAACAGAACAGAGGGGAAATAACGACGTCGTTTCGCTGAATTATCGGAATGTATTTTTACGTAACCGCCCCCGGAGCAGCTGAAGGTTCAGCTCCCTAACGGAACCCGCGTCGTTGGTTATTCAAAGGACGACATCAGTCATTGAGTCGTAGAGTCGATACTAAAATAAAAGGTGTTGCTAAATGTACCTAATAAACTACTTAATAGTCTCAACCCTAGCAAATAATGTTAAATATTCCAAATTTACCTTTGAAGAAACCCAACAAAAATTGTGGCTCAATTCACACACCCAGCAAACTTCTTTCCAGAACAGTATGGAAAAAAAAATTTTCTTCCCAGACAAGAGTATCAAGAGTAGTAGAGAGAGAGCATTTGAATATTGATAATTATAAATACAATCATCAAAACTAATCCCAACCATAGTCGTCATCCATGGTTTCATAGTTTGAGTAAGCTGTTATATTCAAGTTACGAATTGATTGGAAAAGATATGGTTTGGTTGGTCCCCCGGTAGAGTAGTAGCACGAATGATGAGTGCAAAAATATTTTTTGCTGGGAGAGAGTGGAGGAGAGGAGTGAGAGAGAAGTAGCAATGTCCATAGAGCAGCGTTGCAGAGAGGAAGAAGGTGAAGTAAAAACACTGAGAATTGGAGCTTTACATGTGAAAACCATTGCTCTCAAATCAAGATATGATGCTAATTCATGTGAAAAGCTATTTAGTTGATATCATGATTACAAACTACGCCAAGGTGAAACAATCATAATAGGAGCGCTTATGAGACGAACCCAGATTTGATAAAGAGGTGTTGCTGTGATGGGTTTCACTTTTTAGATGAAGTGCTGGGTGTAGATAGATATAGGGCTTAAACTAGAAAGAATGTGAGAAAAATATAAGTGTTGGGTTTAATTAGCAATTTGCTGGGTACATTTAGAAACACCCAAATAAAAATGAAAAATGATTTTTTTTTTTTTTTTTTAAACAAGAGATGAGAATCAATGATGAGTATGAGTACTGTCAATATAATTTCGTGTAACTGAAGATGGGTGTTTGACATTGACAATTAGAGGATTTGTTTACATATTCGTATTTTTACGATATCGATAATAACATGTAAAGTAAAACTGTATAACTATTAAAAAATAACACCCTTTTACTACAATGAGAATTTAAAATATCTTCTTACACACCGACATAGAAGAAGTACAAAGTCTATTGAGAAAAATAAAAATCAGTGAAAATCATTAATTTGTAATTTACTATAATTTGGTGAAGGTTAGATCACCATGACCAGTACAAGAATTTGATGGCTTTTGCTGATTTTTTACTTCTTGCCTATATGTTTAATCTTTTCCAATATCTCAAAGTCTCTGTTTAGACCTGACAAATGTGTACGTATACTGTATAGTTGCTTTAAATGCTAATTTCTTCCTTATGTCGATTTATAGCTTTCCATCACACCATAAAAGGCTAAAGAGTCCCGACCTTAGGCATACAATTTGGATACATAAGAATCCCTTTTTTTCACATATAAAGTGTGAAGTTTAGCCTCATTTTCATGAAAATACTAATTGTATAGTAATGTATGTTATTTGATTAAGTGTTTTGATGCTCTGGGGTAGCCTCCTCTGTGTAGGGTGGTCTCGGAAGTAATCAAATAATGATAGGTCATGGTTTTATCTCTTCCTCCTTGAGTCTTAGCCAGGTTGGTGACTTGTCTCGTTTGCTATCACGGAAGATTGATCATAGCGATTCATCACATGGTCTTCAACATAGAGATTGCTTAGTGTTTACTAGGTAGGTTTACTAAGTATTTGTTTCTGTACAATCCTGGATAGGGTTGCAGAAGCTGAAGGCGTGTCCGCTGGATTACTAGCTTTCCTCGTTGACCTGTAAACGAAAGGATGACCGGGGGCTTCCGGTCTTTCCTCCTTCGATGGCTAAGTCAGTATCGGTTTATTGAATGCAATAATCAGGGTAGTTAATGATACCTGACAAGCTGGTGGCTGGGCCGTATTTATGGCCCAAGGTGGGTTTACTTTGCTTAGAAACCGATGTGAGACGTCCACCCTTGTTTGTTGTTTCAAATGTAGACTTCCCTTATGCCTTCTGCAATCGTTCCAAGCCCAACGTAACCACCAAGGATGGGCCCGGCCCACCCTACTTATAGACGGGAACCTCGGGGCGGCCTAGGTTGTGATGGAATGTCTGTTAGTTTACGGGCTTGGGAGAGTTTCATGCACAACCGACTACAGTAGTTTCGCAGGATAAGCCCCCGTGGGCGGATTATGTTCATGTTGTTGTATTTACTCTCAAGTTGTGAAAATTAACGTCCTTGGATAAATAAAGTAAAAAAAAAAACAACTCACATTCATATAAAGAGGATTAATGAATTATTGAATGGAAAAGAGAATCCTAACAACTTTACAACATTGCTCATAACATTCACCTAGGCACTCAATCGGATAAGAGGTACCATTTTTTTGTTCCGTAAGGGGAAAAAAGCCCAGAAAAAAAAAACAACACTAAAAACTAACCAGCATTGTTGGTATTGAAGCACCTAGCTCTAGTAGTTCCTATAATGTTATCGAGCGAAGCCTCAGTAGCTAAAGCAGGAGGATCAGTGAAGGTACATAATAGCATGAAAAGTACTACTCTTATCCAAGAGATCAACAACTGTGTTTCTCTTACGGTGGACATGTTGTAACTGAAGCTCATCAAACTCGTTCATAATATTCTTGCAGTTCATCCCCAATGGATGTATTTCAATGTTTTCACTCTGATCAGATTGACCAGAATAACAGAGTCAGATTCCATAATCGACTCATTAATATTAAGGCTCAGAACCATTTAGAGACCATGAAAGAAGCCCTAAGTCTCAGCTTGAAGCATATCACCTGACCCAATGTTCACCATGAAACACCCAATCCAAACGTCAGAATGATCTCTACTGACACCCTCGCACCAATATCACAATACTATGTTCATAAGAGGTACCACATTAGGAGAATTAGTGCTGAGAGGTTAGGGAGGTCCAACTTAGAAGTTAGAACCAAAGCAACAATAGAAAATGGACCAGAGGGCCATATGGGCCCAAGAACTCTTCCGAGTTAAAACTCTTCTGCGGTCACAACCACAGCCAAGAAACAGAACACCCATCCACAGAATAACACGTGTAAATATCTAAAGGAAAACAATGAGAAATACCTGACCAAAAATAAATGAAAAAAAAAGGCTTTGGAGATAATTTCCCATTCCTTTGCAACTGTCTTTCTTCCTTCCTCTGTTTTCATGGACTCAACCAGCACCGTCCTTTCTCTTGCTGCAAGCTCTTACAGGTTTCAATGGTGAACCATCACTACCAGGTTTCAAGTCCTCATTCTGGGTTTCCTTTTCTCAAATTCCACATCTTTATGTGATTGCTGTACTAGTATTGTGGCAATGGTGCTCATACGGTTAGTGGGGTTTGGTATTACATTTGAGTAGATAGATTGGTTTTGTTATAGTGGTACACACATGGCTTGTTTCTCTGTTGTTTGCAATACTGGGTTTTACCCTGTCCATAATAATTTAGGAGTTCATGGTGGAAAGCCCAAGTCTTTTGGCAAATTCAGAGACTTTTGTTGTGATTCATTTGCTTTTAGTTCTCCTAGATTTGATATAGGTTGCAAATTTCAACATGGGTTGGTCTGGGACAGTGAGCTCTGGCCAGTCACTAATGGAAAAAGTGGAGCTCATTTACAGAGATATAATAATAATGATGGTAGTAAATCAAAACATGGGTTGCGTTGTTATAGCAAAATAGGGCCACTGATAAATGAGAACAGTGCAAATAAGCAGATCAATTTAGGGAAAAAGGGTGGCAGTAATTCGAGGAAGAGGTTTTCGTTAAGATTGCGTCCGAGAGTGCGGTTATTAGCTTTGAAATTGAGAAGAGTGTCGATCCGGTCAATGTTGATTGATGTTGGGATCTTATTGAGAAATAATAGAAGAAAAGTGACTCTTTTTACTTCGATTTCGATGGCACTGGGAATGTGCTATCTTTTTTTAAGGTTAACAGCAGTGCCGTCTCCAAAAATGGTACCGTATTCAGAATTGGTTACAAGCATACGGAATGAGTCTGTTTCGAAAGTTCTACTTGAGGAGGGATCTCGTAGGATATATTATAATACACACTCTTCCCTTGTTGGGAATTCTCAGTTGTCGAATGAAGAATTACCAAGTGATCAGACTGAGAATGTGGCCGATGAGGTTGCAAGTGATGATGGTCAAAAATCAGGTCAAACATTGAACCGGAATGTATTGAAGAAATTATCAGTGTCTCGATCTTCAGCTCCTGAATGGCAGTTTTCCACCAGAAAAGTAGATCACGATGAGAAATTTCTTCTTAGTTTGATGAGAGAAAAGGGGATTACATATGGCTCAGCTCCTCAGTCAGTGTTGATGTCAATGAGGACTACTTTGATAACCATAATATCTCTGTGGATTCCGTTGATGCCATTGATGTGGCTTCTTTATCGTCAACTTTCTGCTGCTAGTAGCCCAGCTAAAAAGCGGCGACCTGATAATCAATTGGTTGGGTTCGATGATGTGGAGGGAGTTGATGCTGCCAAATTAGAGCTTATGGAGGTAATTATCTAATCTCTTGAATTCACTTTATTTATCTGTGTTTTATTTTACCATTGCCTTCATGCTTAAATAGTTGACAATTAGCATTACTTCTCTTGATTTGGAACTGTGGAGATCTTTCATTCTTTTAGCTTCAGTTATACACCCATAGGAGCTAGAAAGCTTTAGCCGCCTCCAGGACTGGATAAAAATTAGAAAGATTGTAATCCATCCATTAGGTACAAAGGTAGCACTTAAATGAAAACCAAAAGAATGCAGCTTCTGTCTGTTGTTGAAATTTTCTGATCGTAGAGCCAAAATTCATAAATAGAAAAGAATTCATGGAAATGATGGTTAAAATGAGCTAGTTTTGTGCTACTTCAAGCAATAGTTTACAAGTAATGGCATTTTCCGAAACTCCAAATCAAGTGCTGTAACTGTTGTATAAAAGGAGCAAGAATATCTTTTCATTTGTTTACAAAAGCGACACAACAAACAATTTCAATTCTTTGCACCCCTACACACCTCTATCCTGAGGTTCATGTGCAATGAATTTCCATACAATTATAAGGACATTATCGGTCTGCAATCAGGAGTTTCCAGGTGTAATCTAGCTTCTACATATTTCAGCCTGTTAATTGATATGAAAGAGCTAAGATAAGGTTGCTGGGTAAATTGCTGATGCAGTGCACAACTGGGTTCTTTACTCTAAAGAGTACCCTTTACGCAAGTCACACTTTCTTTTTATCAGAACTAAACATTAATTGAAACTTGGTGTTTTTGAAAAGGGAAATTGTTGGTGCAGACCATGAATCAAAAACTTTTTATCTAGATCAGGTGCTGGGATGATTTCCCTAGGCTTTGCTGCAAGCCTAATCATGGTGCTCTGTCTTGCAGCTTATATCCATTTATGTTGATATAGTTTATGAATGTGTCTCATTTTTATAAAATGTGGTTGCCAAACAATTAAAACACGTTCAGATAAGGGGATCTATTTAGGTTGTATGTACAAATAAAGGTCACTGAGTATTTATTGTGAATTGTGATACAATTCTTGTTACTACACACACATGGTATATTACTTTATTTCTTTCATTTTTGTTTGTTGATATAC
The DNA here is from genome assembly GCF_000184155.1 of Fragaria vesca subsp. vesca. Classification (NCBI taxonomy): domain Eukaryota; kingdom Viridiplantae; phylum Streptophyta; class Magnoliopsida; order Rosales; family Rosaceae; genus Fragaria; species Fragaria vesca. The sequence continues at coordinate 30,438,782 of NC_020496.1, read as the reverse complement.
TTCTTGTTTTGTAGATAGTTTTATGCTTGCAAGGAGCCATTAACTACAACAAACTAGGAGCAAAGTTACCTAGAGGTGTATTGCTGGTGGGTCCTCCAGGAACAGGGAAAACACTACTTGCTCGTGCAGTGGCTGGAGAAGCAGGTGTACCGTTTTTTACTGTTTCTGCCAGTGAATTTGTTGAGATGTTTGTTGGAAGAGGGGCAGCTCGCATTAGAGACCTATTTAATGTGGCAAGGAAAAATTCACCCTCAATCATATTCATTGATGAGATTGATGCAGTTGGAACAAAGCGTGGTAGAAGTTTTAACGATGAGCGTGACCAAACACTGAATCAGGTAATCTAAGATTCAGTTCTTTCCACTTATGTTAAAAGAAAACTATCCAGTTTTGTCATCCTACCATGCTTCATTCTCATCCAGCAATATCAACTTCTCTATAATGTTGTTGTGTTCCTAATGACTTTTCATATTGAATAACATATATGTTTTGATTGTAGATCACTAGATCAATAAATCTTGGTAGTACTTGAGAAAATTCTTTTGTTCAATACCCTTAATATTATTTTTCTTTCTACTTTCTTTTGATATATCACCCCCACTAGAACCCTTTCCAGCTTTTCTTGCTTATTTATTTGACAACAATCATATACTGTCACATTCAATATTGGAACATCGCTCTTTCTATTTTATTTTATTATTATTAACCTTCGTTTTGATATTCAATTATGCAATCTAATTTATAAAACAGTAATCTGAGACTCTAATTTGGCTAAACTTTGTCTCTTCTTTCAGTTGCTGACAGAAATGGATGGATTTGAGTCAGATTCAAAAGTAGTTGTTGTTGCAGCGACTAATCGGCCTGAAGTATTGGATCCAGCCCTTTGTAGGCCAGGCCGCTTCTCAAGAAAAGTAGTTGTTGGAGAACCAGACGAAGATGGAAGGAGAAAGATCTTGGCTGTACATTTGAGAGGAGTTCCTTTGGAGGAAGATGCTAATCTTATCAGTAATCTTATCGCTTCTCTGACACCAGGTTTTGTGGGGGCTGATCTCGCAAACATTGTCAATGAAGCTGCTTTACTTGCTGCTCGTAGGGGTAGGTTGAAGTATATTGTACATTAGCACTCTGTTTTTTTCTATCTCAAATTGCACTGTTTCTTCTCACTATAAAAGTATGACCACATTTTAAGTTTAGGTCTCTCTGAGTGAAATTCATATATCTGCTGCTCACACCTGCTCTTCCAGAGCCTAAAACGTCCTAAACTCTTCCCTGTTCACGCCTTATTGTTTTATTTGTGCCTTACTGATTGATGCAATGTTTATGTGAGTTCTACCTTTATTAAGGGAATTGCGGTGTCTAAAATATGTCAGTATTGCTTCCACAGGTGGTGAGAGCGTGACTAGAGAAGATGTGATGGAAGCGATTGAAAGAGCAAAGTTTGGAATCAATGATAAGCGACTTAGGCCCACAACAATAAGCAACGAGCTGGGGAAACTCTTCCCATGGATGCCTTCTCTGACTGGAAAGAATAGTACAAGACAAGATGGATCGCAAGGGCCATTAGGATACCAAGCTCTGAGCTGAGTATGTACCTTACAATTTTAGTGATAGTCACACACATATTACATTAAAAATTAATCTTTTAATTTTTGATGATAGAAATTTTGATTTTATACTTGTCTTCATCTGCTGAAGAAATTTATCTGGTGAAATGATTGGAAAATGGCAAAGTTTTAGTATCCAGTGAATGCTGCATTTAGGCATTTAGCTGGATTTGCATAGGGTTTTACAAAAGTGGCTTAGGCAATCAAAACTCTAATTATTATATAGACAATGCTATATTCTCTTTGGTTGAAAGTCATTTTCCAAGTGGGATATGTTAATGCTTGTTCCTTTATTGGTTTATATATATGGTAAGCTTTTGGCATCCAACTATCCATGTGAATGCTCATTAGCATTTAGCTGAATATACAAAGGTATCTTAGGCAATCAAAACTCTAATTATTATATAAAAAATGCTTGGTTCCCTGTGGTTGAAAGTCATTTTCCAAGTGGGATGTGCTTCTGTTGCGTGATTCCCTTGTTGGTTGAAAGTCATTTTCCAAGTAGAATGTGCTAATGCTGTTCTTGTCAGCAGGCATAATGACTTTGAGTAAGACTAATCTCCTACTTTGTTGGAATACCCTGTGATTTATGTGTGATTTTGACACCCACTAATTTAAATTATACAACATGTTAGCTACATTGGAAACGAGCATGCTTTGTGATACAATATGAATATTTCGCCAGGCTGCTGCATTAGGGGCTCCAGAAGTACACTGCTGCATGTGTTCATTGTTTCTTTTATATAGATTAAACTATGATATCTGCTGGATTATTGTACCATATTTACGTACAAGCATGAGGGAAGTGTTTTCTTTGATCTGTGTATGGATTTCTTTAATTTATCTTTATGTGATGAAATTCTAAGGAAAATGAACATGGTATGGGTAATATGTGCCCGCCCGCATGATATTCTGATCTTGACATGCACAAGCATTTCCTATTGTCTCTTTGCTTCTATTCTTGTCGATGTGTTTTAATATTCAAGTCCTGATAGATTCTTAGTCAATCACACATCAGCTGTTCCTATCTGGTTAAGGAAGACATTATCTTCCATTCTAAGACTAGCACATCACATTTTTGTACACCGTTCTAGTACTGGTCCAGTAGTTGTGGTTTACAAGCAACGTAAAATTTGACTTTTATTCATCATCAGCATGGAAGTGGAAGTAAGGACCTGTTTGCAGTCGAGATTACAGCTTAATGCCCTAATCTATTAGGGATTTGCAGAGCACAACTTTCCTACAAACACATCTTCATTATTCATTCCAGTAACTGTGCATTTCACCACATTTACCAAGTATTTACAATGTTGGTGGTGAACCGCCAAGCTTGTTGTTGTACATAAGCCTTATAGTTTTTGCCTTAGAAAATTGCTGCTTTGAGTCTCCTTTTCAACTCCTCCCTGTATGAAAAGAAATACCAGAGTACACATTAGAATCACATCCAAGTTTTTATGTTATGGATTTATAGGTGATTTGCTTGAAATAAAATTATTACCTGGTAAGGTGTCTGTCTAGAGTTGAGGCAGATAAAAGCCCTCGGTTTTCTTCAGCCCTCCGTAAAAGGTATGGCATCACTAATTCTATTGGTCCGAAGGGCATATACTTGCTGACTTGAAACCCTGCATTTTTTAGACCAAAGGAAAGTGCTTCTGCCATTCCATACAGTTGAGCAAATTCGAGCTTCTGGTGCACCTTGCTGACCCCAATTTCATGTGCTTTTTTCACAGCCAGTTTCCCTGTATGCATTAAAAAGTTCACGTCAGGCATATTAGCTCAAACCTCTAGAGATGATTTTCTACAGGTTGTGAAAGTGTTTTTAGTTCATTACCTGATTCTACGTTATGGGTTGCAAGAACAACAGCTCCGGAGCCATTTCCAATTTTCTCAAGCATGTAAGAAGCACACTCGTTGAAGCATGCGTGTGTTTCCTCAATGCTGTTGTGAATGGGAGATGGATAGCCCAAGGCAGAAGCTTTTTTACTTTCACTAGACATATAAGCACCCCTCACCACTTTGAACCCCATGGGAATGCCCATCTTGTCTGCAGCCTCGGAAGCTAGCAACATTCTTTCCTTTGCATCTTTCAAGTAAGCTTGGATTGTTCCGTAAACAATTGGGTTGTCATCTTTGTTGTGCTTGATTGCTGAAGCATATGTCAAGTAATCAATGGAAGGTTGAATCGATGTGTACTCTGCATCCACGGATAAGGGGACATTGGCTTCTAGGCACTTTTCGGATAGCCTTTGTAGTCTTTGATGGACCAACTCCAGATCACGCTCTTCTTCTGGAGTTAAAGGTTCTGGTTTTTCCATCGTATGATAGAGCGGGCTGGATTCCGAGAAAATGGGTAGAGTCTCATGCTTCCATGGAAGATTGAGAGAAGGGTCTCTCTGTTGCCATCTCAGCAAGTCACTAACACGCTCCAGAAGCTTCATGGGGCAAATCGCAGTAATCTTCAGTATAATGAAGCTCACCTGTAACACGTTAACAACATCATTTTCAGTTCAAGCTAATTTACTTGTCCAGAAGTGCTTTTCTGACTAGTCACGGTCAGGATTGGAACGTATCAAATTGGAATCAATGATCCTATTTGCTAGCTAAGATTCAGCTCGTATATACAGCTTTCACAAGAGCACAAATTTATCTACTTTTCCAACTAGCTGAGATCAAGCCAACTAACAAGTTACCACAACACTAAACCTATACGGCGGCTAAAATTCTAACAAAAATAAATAAATATCAGTTTCAAGAATAGAAAGAAGTTTGAAAAATCAGTTCTAAACTATTCATAGTATCACTATAAGTATACATGGTTATTAACAAGATCCGAACTTTAATCTCCAGATTTTTAACTCCAAGGGTTAAGAGCATTTATCGGAAACTAAACTGAACACTTAAACGAGTCAACTTCAAACTTATTTCCGTTCGAGCTTGCACTACTTCACCATCACTTCATCAGTTGTTACAATTTGACCGGAAATCAGAATGATTCCGATCAAGCTAAAACCCCTAGTAAATAATCCAAAGTCCGAACTCCGATGGTCTAGTCCGAGCTCCGGTTACCTACATGGCACGTCAGAGTGACATGCGCTACTCCACGTGGCGGGACTAGACCGAGTAGGACCCACAAAACCTACTTGGCACCACGTCGTTTGAACACAACCTTAAGCTTAACCTAGAACCAACCAGAGTTTGGAACCACAAAAAAAAAAAAAAGTCGGAAGATTTGAGTTGATTACTTACAGAAGAACGAGGAAGCGACTTGGTGGATTCAACGGTGTCCAAGAAGCCCTGCAAGTTCCGATCACACGACTCGTTGTCGCTGGCGTACTCTAACGCGTAGACCAGCATGCCCCTCAGCCCCGCCTCGTTTAGCGCCCGAATCGACTTACCGGTGCCGACGGCGTCCTCGCCAGCGCAGAAATGCTCATAAAACGTAGACCTTATAAACCCCAAAATGAGATCTTTAACCACCGGCGTCGTCATAAGCTTCGACTTCATCATCCACATTCCCAAATCCACCATCGGCTCCATCGCAACCATGTGCAGATTCGCCGCCGAACGGATGAGCTTCGCCGTAGGAACCGACTCAAACAGCCTGTTGTTCACGTCGTCAAGGTTGAACAACGCGTCAGACTTGGGCAGCAGCAGCTGTTCCGCTAATCCAGGGTTGTGTTGTTGTGCCTTCTCTGGGAAGGTAATCGGCGAAAGGGCGGAGATGGTGGTGGAGGAAGCCGAGTTGAGAGGTCGTAGCGTCTTGAGGATTCTCTGTGCTGAAGGGATCACACGGTTTGCCATTCAAGGGTTGATGCTAGCTTTGTATGATGAAAATTTTGGTTGAATATATTTTTCTTTCTCTATAGGGAGGATCTTTGCAAACTGCAACTCTCTCTGTTTTTTTGGTTTTGCTATTTGTGAGTAGTGACGCCCCCTTCCCCTGTTCTATATAGTCAGTTTTAGAATTAGTAACCGCTCTGTAATTCGGTAAAAAAAGATTTCGTGTGCTGGAGCCACCTAAGGTTTTGACTGTTGACCAGGATTTCTGCGATCGGTGTTGGTTGGTTAATTTACTTTACTGACAGTAAACCTCGGATGAACTGGATAATTACTGAGGAAAATTTGGATGCTCGAACGGTGACAGCTAAGGGGAGACGCGCTGTTTGGGAGCGTGGGAGTGACGGAGGCGATAGGCACGTATAACGAGAGGCGGTGAGGGATTTGCGGGTGGAAGTGGGTGAGAAAGAGTACGTGGATCCACGAAATGTTACGTGCTTCTTACGTCACTGGGATTAAGGTTTCTAATTATAATACTTAGTCAGAAATTTTGAAGAAATGGATTAATTGGTAAGAAATATGTGGATTTGGGAACTAATTTTGGGGAATGTCAAAAATGATGAGACCTGAAAGTCTCTACTACATTCTTACCTTAACAGAAAAAACAGTTGAGCCTAAAAATCTCTGATCTGATTATCTGTTTTGAAGGGTTTTCATTAAATAAAAAACAGGAAAATGGAATCTGGAATAAAAACTATTTATTAGTTTTGAATGTAATATTCTGTTAACAAATTTGCAGAGAATATTCTTCATTGATGTTGAGATGAAATATCATGATCAGATTCTCTGTTTTGCAACTTTTCAATAAAAATAGAAACTGGCATGGAATCTAAAAGTAAAATTATCTATTAGTCTGTTACCAAATTTGCAAAAAACATTCTTCATTGATGTGGAAATCGAAACAAAATAACATCTGAATTTTGTTTTAGCCTAAAAGAGAAACTCTGAAGAAAATTACCAGAAGTTTAGCTAAGGAATCAAAAACTCGTTAGTTTTAGTGCAAATTTAAAGAGAACAACCTGCTATAGGGGTCAGTAGTTGCATTGAGTCGATTCCATACGGGAAAGCTGACTCTATATTCAACAAAAAGAATGCAAAGGTTTAATTTGTTGTTTGATTATGCTTGAAGTCATGCATGCAACAATTCTGGAACACCATCAAACGTCTTGATTTCTGCTGTGAATTAAGCAATAGGGTTATTAGCTGGTCGGCAAAGTTAACCAGCCTGGTCGATTTGTAATCAGCGTCGATGATTCTTGGGAATACTTATCTATTTTGGCATCTGAACAATTGTTTCCTTCCTTCTGGTTGAATATTATTCCGACTGATAGACCTAAAATTTTGTATATAGTAACAGTTTTTGCAGATATCAAGAGGATTACGCATTCTTGCTCAGAAAAATGAAGTCTAACTGATGACTATTCATGAGTCATGACTATGCAGAATATGATCTCCACCTATTGTGTTCAGTCTTGGTAACGAGTTAATGCTCATATACGACTAGTCGGACCAGAATTGATGGGAGTGGATCGGAATCTTCAGGTTGAATCGTGTGATGAAGAAGATATCGAATATACTTTTTGAATAGGTTTGAAGAATATCAATATGGATCAACACCATCTAGCGTGTTGGTTTCTTCTTCTACAAAGATTTATTGATTTTAAATTCTATTCACATTTGCAGGTGGCCGGTGCATGTTGATAAGTAATTTACACTATGTCAGTGAAGCAGGTAAGAATAGTGCAGCTAGGGCTAGCTGGTCGCGGAGGTTGGCCGGCCAGAATTAAGATGAATGTTGATACTGCGTTGGATATGCATGTATATATGTCCATGAAGCGTTTGTATGTGTAATGGTGTTACCGTGTAGATCATATTCCCAAATAGAAAGATCTTACGCCGAGTACAGAAGATTCTCTACGTCTTTAGATGTGTGCAAAGCTAGGTCCTCATGAACTATATTTTTATTGATTTGAGGACTTGGTTTCTACAACCTTCCTTAATATATAGTTTCCTCCTTTTTGTTTGATAATCAAACATTTCTACGTACATTTACAAAGAAGAAGAAGACACGGATCCAGCTACAAAGAGTTCTCTAGTGCAGGACGCATGTACGTTCGTAGTTGCCAGACCTGGCGGTGTTCTTGAAAATTCATTCGAAGAGGGTTTGCAATATGAGTTTCTCAGCAGTCTTGTGACGTACAGTTAATTGTACCCGGCTGAAGCCCCAATTCCCCAAATCCAGAAAAAAAGAAAAGGAAAAAACAAGAAAAGAGAGAGTAAGAACAACAAGAAAAGAGACGGTAATTAAGAACATGGGCAACTATCCTTAATTCCTTATGTTAACTCTCTAGTGTTTTTACATTGTTTGAAGTTTAACAACTAAATTGTTGGAAGCTAGATATAGATCACATCAATATTGAGACATACTATGTTCTCTTGGTGGTTAACATTACATTATGATTCATGTACAAGTAATCACCATGCCACAACTGTCACATCCCGACCCTTATATTTTTACTTTATTTACTAGCTTAATTATAATAAGAATTTTATCGTCTCTTTCATTGAGGTAATAGTTTAATTGGTCCCTAAAGGTGTTTTAAGGGACGATTAATTTCGGGGAATTATTTGTGGGAGAAAATATGACGATGGTAAAAATGGTAAATTTTAGCTAGTAAAAGATAATTTTTATTCGGGTATTATTTTTTTCAGGGTGTTTTATTTTTAGAGTTGGGTAGTATATAGGTGATGGACCGGGTTGGACAGGCTCAAACCCAGCCCTCACTTTTCTTTTTTCTCCCTCTCTCCCTCCCGGTTTCCACTCCCGAGCTCCCTCTCTTCTTCCGCCGGAAACCTCCGCTCGCCATTGTCGTCCAGTCAAGCAGGGACGCCGCACCACTCCAACACGGTATGTCGTCCTCCCCGCCGCCTTCCTGGGCTAGTGAGCGGCACTGCAGCCCCGCCAATTGGAGGAAATCCTCCTTGGACGCCATTTGTCTTCTCGCCGGAGCTCCCTCCTCCGGCCACCAAAACCGACGATCCTTGACTCGTTTTGTAGCCCTCCAACTCAGCAGCCTTGCCCTAAAAGGACTCACTTCCTCTTGAGCTAGGTAAGGAGAAATTTGAGGTGGAAGTTTTGTGGTGTTTTTGATGTTTTTAGTCGATTACCCTAGTTAGGCTTGGAATTAGTGTTTGTGCTAGTTAGGAAAGTTGTAGAGCATGATGAGAGGAAGATGCTGTCAAAATTTCATAGGTTTTGGAGGTCGCCGGAATCGGCCTCCGGCCGCCGCGGTTTGGGAGATTTTTAGGGTTTTAAATGTGGAATATTAAGGGGATTATATTGAAGTGAGTTATGAAATTTTTGGATGAGTTTTGGATAGGTTTATGAATTTCCGAAGTGTGGTATTTTTGGCGGTTAATTAATGAAGAATCCGGCCGTAGGATTTAAGTCGTATTTTTGGGGAGGTTGTATTTACGACTGTCAAGTATGATATTTAAGTTCGGATCGTTTCGATTTAAAAATATCGAAGTTAGGCAATGATGAGCGTATTTATGGCTCTCGGGTAATTTTGCCTATTTTGATTAAATATTGGATTGTTAGTTGGAAAATTAATATTATATTTGAAACAGGACGTGAGGAAGCTCGAGCAGACGAGGCCCCAGATCGACATCAGGCTTAGGCCTAATTTGTGAGTGGACTTTTGTTTTAAATAAAATGCATGCTAGAGTTCATTGTTGAACAATAATTGTTACGGAATATTTTGACGTCATTTTAATTTGACGAATTTTATTTCTCTTGGAGAGTGGGATTTTCGGTGGATATAAATATGTATTTATGAGAGAGTATGTATATAAAATGCTAGCTAGCCATATGTGTCTGTCCACCTTAATGGCGTAGCATATAGCCGCATTATGGTGTGACGTGAGCATTGGACGTGAGCGTAGTAGCCCTATTTGAGTGTTTAATTCATATAAGGGGTATGGACACATATTTATACACCCGTCTGTCCACCTTAATGGCGTAGTGTAGCACCGCATTAAGGCGTGACGTGAGCGTTGGACGCGAGCGTTGTAGCCCTATATAGACCCATGAATTTATATAGGGAGTATGGACGAGTGTAAATACATACATATATTATAGAGTCTGAGAGGCTCGATATTTTATGAGATAAAAGTTTTATCGCTTGCGGCATGCATTTGATTTTTCCTTAGAAATTAATTTGGGGAAATATAAATATTTTATTTATTATTTTATTTTTGTCCACTCACTCTAACGTTATTAAATGTTTTCCCTTAGGCCATTCGTTTTAAATTGCCCAGTCTGCAGAGTTCGGGTTGGATCTAGTAGGAGGCGAGGCATAGTCACCCGCATTTCCGCCAGTTTTCATCAGTAGGTTACATGTTTAACCTACTCGTGTTTTCTTGCTTCCGCTAGTGTGTAGTAGCTCTGAATACTTTGGGATTATTGTATATTATGTTTAGAATTTCTGAAGGATAATCATGTGATGTTTGGACGTGTTGTATTAAGAGTGTAATTTGGAATTTTTGAGTTAGGGTTGTCCATTTTCAAGGGAGATTTTATCAATCTTTTCAGTAAATTTTCCTTGGAGGTGGTCCCCGCACGACTTACTCCGGATTTCAAGGTGAAATTCGGGGTGGGTCGTGTCAACAACGGAATGTGACGTGTGCGTCGACGGTGCGTATATATATGATAACCGACATTTTATTACCAGAAAGCTGTCCAAATTCCCAACAAGCAGACCATCCAATTCTCCAAATTAGGTAATATGGAAAATAACCTTCCAAATTGGAAAATACTTAATTTATACACCAAAATAATTCATGAAGGAATCACCCAATAACTCGGTGAGAAGCAGCCTGGTCTTTAGCCCGAACCTTACGCATCGACCATATGCGTAGCTCGACACTTGTCAAGCAAGAAATTGGATTCAAGAAGCTATATATACTCCTCACTAGTATTCTCAACATTTTCATCAAGCAAATTTGAGTTAGTAATCATCTCGATCTATTATCTCCTGTGTATTTGTCTATAACAAATTAAGACTTACAGATTAATATGGACAACTCCCAAAGAGCTTCTCATCAAGCTGGCCAGGCCAAGGGCCAAGCTCAGGTGAGAATGTAGTTATATTTTAACTAGATTTCGTGGTCACAATGATGGTGATCGATGGCTAAATTTTGTTAATTTTATCATATGTTTGCCTAATGTAGGAAAAGGCCAGCAACTTGATGGACTCTGCTAGCAATGCTGCCCAATCTGCCAAGGAATCAGCCCAAAATGTATTCTGAAATTTTCCTCATTCGTATATATTCAGCAATTGAGTGTTACGTACATTTTCACTCTTTTATAACGTATTAGCTAGAATCACAATCTCCAGTAGTAGAAATAACTTATGGCATAACTTGTGTTGCAGGCTGGTCAGCAAATGCAGCAAAAGGCTCAGGGAGCTGCTGATTCAGTTAGGGATGCAATGGGAGGCAACAAATGAAGCTGATCGATGAAGAATGTCGATCATCATTAGCCTTATTCTTTTGTTTCCTACATATTTAGCCTCCACCTTTGTTTTTGTTCCACACATTTTTATCGTTGTGCGTTGAGTTTTGCTTTTGAGGTTTTACCTTTCTTCTGATCTTGCAAGAAGAAAGTTTCCACATTGTTATCACTTGCTATTCAATAATTCCAAGGGCATTTCATTTTTCCTCCTCTAGCATGGCAAGCACCAGTATCGAATGAATGCTTGATATTAAAATCGATTTCGGATTGTAATTGTGGCATGGATTTTTTGTTAGCTAGATTGCCGAACATGCACTGATCGATGGATCTGTTTGGACTTTGGCCGATATAGAGAAGCTTTTAAAATCAAGATCTCTCAAGTGCAGCATATTAATTCACAATGCAAACTTGTCATTTTGGTATAGAATGCGAGCACGTATTGAGCTTATTCTTCTTTGAGTAACTGATTTCCCTAGTAGAGTTTCTGATGCAAAATTAACCAACCTAAAATAGCTAGACCGGCATGAGCACAATTAGGGTGCATCTCAGTGATCTCACAGACCCTATACCCAGTCGAAGAACGAGGACCCTTTTGAGACAACTTCGATTCAACCTTGTTCTGGATCACTCTCTTGCTTCAACTATACTAGTGTAAACATAAAAACGAGGACCTGATCGATTTGTTGCAGAGGAACACGGATAGTTTATGTTGGGTAAGAGACTAGATCGAGCAGCTACGTACTATATATACATCGACGTATATTGTGCAGCTGTGCTGCGCGCTGACAGGGCCGGCCCTGAGTATAGGCCCAGCTGGCGTGGGCCAAAAAAAAAAATTTCTTCTTATATATAATAAAAATAAATAACAAGTCTCCTTTTTACAGAAGAGATGTTTCGTCTTCTTCTTTAATAATTCTTTAGGGCAAATCCATTCAAGAGGCCAGACCTCTCTGACTCTCTCTTTCTCCTTTTTTTTGGTTACATACTCTTTTTTTAACTTAAACCCTAAACCTTAAGGCAAACCTTGTTCATATTACCAAGTATATTTCTCCTTCTCTCTCTTGCTTTTTAATTCCATGGATTTCTGCAATTTCACAATTGCTTGCATACTGCTATCTTTAAAACTTCTTCTTATTGCCTACAATGCACACATACTTCTCAATCCCACATTCACAACCATAAAATCTCAAATGCAGCAAGTAATTCAACATAAATCATATCATGAAGAATCAATCAGTTTATCATTGTTTTTCCCTTCTAGATGAAAATCGATTTAACATTGTTTATTATCATCAACATATACAATTTATTTTCTTATTATGATGAAACATATATCAATTTTTTTGAAGCTTTTTTAGCTTAACTTTTGAGGTGTAAATTTCGTCAGGTGATCTTGTCTTTGCAATTTTTTTTAAAAAAAGTTAAATTTTTGGGTCAATTTTCATTGTTTCATATTCTAGTTTGATTGAGTTTCTCTGTCCCTTTTTTGTATGAACAAGTGCTTACGGACTTATTTGTAAAAAGAAAAAAAAAGATATAAATCTATTAAACATAGGGAGCCCCCATTTTGCTTTTCGCCTTGAGCCCCAAAAAACTCAGGGCCGGCCCTGCGCGCTGGAACACCAATGGAACATTTTATGTTAAAGGTTATGCCGTTTAGGGTAGGCAGATCTATGATACTGTTTGAACTTGATTCTATGCTAGGTTGAATTCCCTCTTATTTGCTTGCCCGTGCGTAGACTTGTATTGATGGAACATTGGTTACACACAGAAACTTCCAACCAACCTAAAACTGATAATTGACATCGTGCATTTTAAACAACTCATAAATTATAACGAGTCTGATGTGAGTCGAACTCTCGACCTCCCAGTTACAAAAGAAAGACTCATAGACTAAATGATATTAGCATGCATAAATAAACATTTGCTTCATCAAGCTATAATCTAAAATAAAAATATATAAAAATTCAAGTTTTTGTATTGTTTTTTACTATCATATGAAATGCATTGTCCAATGTACTATTCACCTAAAAGTTCAGAAAAGTTAACGATTGAAAACAAGGGCAAACCAACTTAGGTGAAGGGTAACCTCCACATGTGATCAAGTTGGTATGAGTCAGGTGTGGAACTCTATACTCTTTTTCTTTTGCCGTCACAATTAGGTATTTTAATTTATGAAGCCGCTCGTCGTAACTAGATGTTACTGCTGACTTTAAGACTTAAGAAAAATGAAGTACCACATTTCATCAAAACCTTTAATTAAGGAAATAGTTGGACTGTCAAAAACATTTTTGGTTTTTAGAGTGAAATTCAATTCCAAATTCACCATAAATGATAGTAGTAAGAACGGTCGATTATCCCATTTAGGAAAGACCATACCACCGATCCCGCCCTCTCCCGTATACAAAGATCTCCGGCCACGTTAAGTTGAATACCAGAAATCAAACTCATTCAAAAGTCCTTGTCTTCAGCCTGAAACTTATATATCCATCGATCAACCATAAACGTAGCAATAAACACTTGTCAAGCAATTACATCATTCTGATTCAAGAAGCTATCTATAAATACTCCTCTCTGCTACCAACATTTCATCAAAGCAAATTTGAGTTTTCGATCAGCCTCTTAATTATTCCCTCGTTGTTTGTGTAATCCAAAGACCTACAGATCAGAATGGACAACTCCCAAAGTGCAGGATACCAAGCTGGCCAGGCCAAGGGCCAAGCTCAGGTGAGGATCTAACTTCTAACCTAATTTCATGGTTACAAAACTTACAATATATATGGTGCTGCTGCTTAAGTTTTGTAATATATTTTGATCATATTCTTGTTTGATGCAGGAAAAGGCCAGCAACTTGATGGACCATGCCAGCAATGCTGCCCAATCTGCGAAGGAATCTGCCCAAAATGTATGATGAAACATGTCTTTATTCTTATATATATTCAGCCATATATCAAGTTTTACACATTCACTCGATCAGTTCATTATTCTCACTCCGAACTCAATAACTTATCGATCATCTTATAACGTATTCGGAATTTCGCATCACGATCCCAAAATATAAATAACTTCTGCCCTAGCTAACTTGTTTAGATTAAATCAGATGGCTAATTTATTGATTGATTGTGTTGCAGGCTGGTCAGCAAATGCAGCAGAAGGCACAGGGAGCTGCTGAGTCAGTCAGGAATGCAATGGGAGGCAACAAATGAAGCTGATCGATGAAGGATCTCGATGATCATTACACCCTTTTTGTTTTGTTTCCTACATTTTTGATATCCGCATCGGTTTTCGTTTTTGAGAATGGTACCTTTCTTCTGCATTTTGCAAGAAGAAAAGTTTTTCCAAGTCAATGTTATCATTTGCTATTCAGAGAGTACGAATAGCCAATAATACAATGAGTTAATTAACTTAATTTAATCTCTACTCTAGCACCCATTTCAGAATTGATGTTTAATCACTATTGGATTTTCATTGTCCTGCTGGAATGAAAATACATACTATGTATATATGCCAAACACACAAAGATAGATCGAGATCGATAGCTAGTTCGACAATAATCATATGCATGGAAAAGCTTTAGATACTTCTCTTGATCAAGTGCAACATTACTATACAAACTAGTGATCCTTTGGTATAATATTGTATTCTCATCTTATTTGGAGAATTTTGGGTAGAAATGATGGTATAGAGCTAGGTTAAATATGTTCCAACTCTTTATTCCAAAATAAATAAAAATTTCTTACGGAAAGTTACTAATTAGAGGTTAAGTACATGACACTTTGGAAAATCAGAGCGTACGCGTCATGAGGACACAATTGATTACGATAACATTAATATTCAATACATCGATCATGTGTACAATAAAATTTTTGACTCCTCATTTTACAATGCATACTCCATAATTCCTATTTTAGTAACTTAAATAATGTTTTAGTAACACGTGTTTTGTCTTTTTATAAAAAATTTAACAAAAAAAGAGAGATAAGTTGTGGATTATAAAACGGAGAGTGCAAATTTCACTCTTCTAAAATTTTCTCTTTGATTCAAAAAAAAATAATCAAAAGATGATAAGTTTCAGGGTTGATCCTGTAAATAAGAGTACGAGGAGAAACGAACAGGACCAAATCAAACAGACAACACAGGAAAGGCCCAAAGAGCCTGAACTAGATGGGCCACCACACTTCCATCCGCCTAGCCTCACCACTTGTCCGCCCATCCCGCATTATGCCCAGTTATGTTTTAATTAATTATTTATTTATTTATTTTAAAATTTCTTACAACTCTCTGCTCCAAAAGCAATTCTCTTTCTATCTTTCTGGGTCGAAACAAGAATCGCCCCTGAAGCCATTTGGAGGTAGAACAGTTCAATACTCTTGCATCAAGAATGTCATGTTCTTTGAAACTCTTGGTTTGATTTTGCATGCACATATGTATTGTTTAGTTATTGAGATTCCTTTATCAGGGCCATTGTTTAATGATCAGTATTGGTAAAGATTGGAGCTTTGAATTGGTTGGAAATGATGTTAATCATAGCTGCTTGATTGTACTTGTTTT
Organism: Fragaria vesca subsp. vesca; assembly: GCF_000184155.1. Classification (NCBI taxonomy): domain Eukaryota; kingdom Viridiplantae; phylum Streptophyta; class Magnoliopsida; order Rosales; family Rosaceae; genus Fragaria; species Fragaria vesca. The sequence goes on along the minus strand of NC_020496.1, from coordinate 30,423,275 downwards.
GATACTAGTTTGGTATCTGTAGCTTCTTTTGTTCTTCTGTCTGATGGTTTCAACATCTCTGATTGAATTTGGTGTTTCGTCTTTGCTTATTTGGTTGCAGGTTTGAGATGCTCCAGTGACTCTGCTTCAAAATAAAGCTGTGCTGCAAAGAAAGGAGGTGAACAAATAACACATAAGATTCCATTTTCTTGAAAACCCAGATACATGGGTCAAACACAGCAGCCAAAGAGAAGAGTGGCATTTTTGTTGATTGATGGTGTGGGGGATGTGTCAATACCAAAGTTGGGATTTAAGACTCCTCTTCAGGCGGCCAAAGTGCCGAATTTGGATGCCATAGCATCTGCTGGAGTTAATGGTCTAATGGACCCTGTTGAAGTTGGTCTGGGTTGTGGAAGTGACACAGCTCACCTTTCTCTAATGGGTTACAACCCTAGGGTATATTACCGGGGACGAGGTGCATTTGAGTCCATGGGAGCAGGATTGGCAATGTCACCAGGTGACATTGCATTTAAAGTGAGTATTTATTTGTTCATCTTATTTCTTCATAAATTGGTAGCTTATTATAATGGTAGTCACAACGTGATCATGGATGAACAGTTTAAACTTGATGCATTGCTAATTTTCCATATAGATGTAGTTGATTGTTATCATATAAGACATAGAAGCCATGGGGCTCAATGGATATTGGTCCCATATCAACTTAATATAATTTATAATCAGCATAATAGTAGGACAGTCATTTCAGTAAAATGTTTGTTGCTATAAATGCTATCCTTCAGATTATGATTGTTCTAGAGTCCAGGGTGTTACACAAGTAATGATGGCGAATTTTTGTTCTTCAGTCTAATTTTGCAACATTGGATGAAAAAACTGGAATAGTCATCAGTAGGAGGGCTGATAGACACTTTGAAGAAGAAGGGCCCATACTGTGTGCAGCACTCGATGGATTGAAGTTGCCATCTTTTCCCGAATATGAAGTCAGAGTCAGGTGCAAGTGCAAATGTTTATTGTAACTGATGTAACAGGCTTCTTATATGATGTGCATGTATGTATCTCTTTTATCCGTTGTTTGATCAAACACTACCTCCTTTATGCAGACAGCTAAAAAATTATGAAAAGTTTGTTATTTGAAAAAGAAAGTTTAGAATTTTGATCAGCTTTCAAGGTGACTGCCTTTTTGCACCTCTAGCATTGTAAAGTATTGACTGTTTTCAATTCGTAAGTTCACATCGTCTGTTCACTGGTTGAAAGCACTTCATCTGCTAACTCTGTAAATCCTTATCTAATTTTTACAGTCAAGTATAGTAATACTGACCGAGGTTCATTTGCTACAGGTATGCAACAGAACATAGATGTGGAGTGGTTGTAAAAGGGCCAAATTTAAGTGGAAACATATCGGGAACAGACCCATTGAAGGATAACCGTTTACTTTTGCAAGCTGAACCTTTAGATGGTAGTGATGAGGCAAGGCATACAGCTAAAGTTGTTAACGAGTTATCCAAGGAAATATCAAAGATTCTCATTGCACATCCACTAAATGCAAAGCGAGCATCTGAAGGGAAGAACATAGCTAATGTGGTCCTTTTACGAGGTTGTGGTATCCGGATTGAGGTCTGTTATCTCAAACACAGTTGATATTTGTATTGCATCATGTTGAACTCATTACTCAGAAAATCATATGCAGTCATCTAAGCTCTTGCATTGAACAACTTTCTCTGTTGTTTTTAGTGGATCAGACAGCCACCATGTGCAGGAATACTCCTTTGGAACATATACAAATGTTATACTCAGCCGGCTCAATCTTGTTATTATCATAATCTTCAATATTTCTATTCTCGTGATTGATAAGATCTCGGTTCTGGCTGTTTGGCTTAGCTCTTCTGATACTTCAGTATGTGCCTACATTCAAGTGAATAATCTTCTGAGCTGAACAGCAACTGATGGACATCAGGGTTTATTCTTTCTTTTCTGGCTGCCTGGTAGACAATGCTGGAACTTTCCGCAACTAGTTGTTTTAGTAATGCTCCTGAGAGTGCTGGACATACCACCATAAGAATGCCAATTTTTATAGAATATTGAAAGCCTAAGAGGTCTCCTATTTAAGGATATCCATCCTTAGGCTCACCAGCAATTTTGCAAGACCATCTTGGGATGGTTTACATATTAGCACACGTCTTTTAACATATACATACATATCTATATATTCTTATATTACTCCTCTTTCTCAAATACTTAAACATATTTCAGGTTTCTCCATTTGCAAAGAAACATGGGTTATGGCCTTGTATGGTAGCTCCAACAAAAATCATTGCAGGATTGGGCTTATCTCTTGGCATTGATATCCTGGAAGCTCCTGGAGCAACTGGAGACTACAGAACACTTCTAACTTCCAAAGCAACTGCAATAGCCAAGGCACTTTCAGCTCCTCTGCAGTCTTGCCCCAATGTATTTGTGCCAGGGGAAGATGAACACAAACCAGGGCGATCAGATGGCTACGATTTTGGGTTTCTCCACATAAAGGTCATATCTCAGCTTCGGCTCTTTAATTATCTGCCTCGTCACCGTGCAATTTCAACACTCATCATATATTTCCACACTGAAGCATAGATATCATTTTTAATCTAGTTTCCTGAAATGTGAGAAGTTAATAATGGCATAGCAATTGATGCTTAGTAAAGTTTAATGTTTGATGCTCCACTTGCTTGCTTAGTTGTTGGTCCCACAGAGGGTTTCATACTGAGAGAGATTGTTTTGAGATTTCGGTACTTAGGTCCCCATTTCATAAGTGGTAAAGGAATCTCTGTTTGATTGCATTGCAGGCTATAGATGATGCAGGTCATGATAAAGCAACCATTTTCAAAGTCAAAGGATTAGAAGCTGTAGATCGAGCTATAGGGCAGCTGGCCAGGCTCCTTTGGGAGACTGAATCAACTGGAAAATTTCAGTACTTCCTTTGTGTTACAGGAGACCACTCTACGCCAGTTGAATATGGAGACCACAGCTTTGAGCCAGTTCCATTCACAATATGTTCATTGAAAGATTTTGTGGGTGCTGTAGGTGTGGAAATGGTTTTGGGTGCTTCGCTTGATCCATTTCCTCTTCCAACTGTAAAAGAGGGTGAATATCCAACAGAGCCAGTGGAGATGGCACAGGAGCAGACCAAGCAGCCTCGAGCTTTCAACGGTGATTCAGTTTGTGAGTTTAATGAGATAGCGGCGGCAAGGGGATGTCTTGGACGTTTTCCTGGCGGTGAGATGATGGGAGTAATAAAGAATTTCCTGGAGCTAGAAGCTTGAGCTGCACAAGCTGAAAGTGTGCTGTGAAAATGGGTAAGGAAAATGGCTACAATTCAATGATATGTATTGGAGGTTTTGAAATCCTTTAAGAAAACGAGAATTGAAAATAAGCATACCAAGAGGTTTTCCTTATTAAACCTTTTCATCTGTTTTCATCATTTCTTTAGGTAGACTTCTGGAGTCTAATCGTTCCTCTCCAGGTATATTACTACTCTTAAAATAGACCTGAACAGAATCTGCATGTATAGTCTGAAAAACCTTGAAAAACCTTAAAATTGCTAGCAAAGCCAGTAAATTTCAGACTCCGGCAAGCCATGTGGACATGATGCAACCGACTCTGTCCATTCACGGGTGTCACTAGAGAAGACCTGAATGTTGATTTTGATACAATCTTCAGACACACCGTTATAATCATTTTCAGACGTGAAGAGTCTCACAACCTTGCACCTATACTCGTCATTCATACTGACTAGCTCCGAGTCTTTATGCTGAGCTATGTGTTTTTCGTAGAAGGGCTCGCAGATGAACCCCAAGGGTTTTCTCTTATGACATCCAGGGGGTGGGAGGAAGATTAACAACCTGCATTGTGCGTGGATTACATATGAAGAAATCGAGGCGATCATCTTTCTTTTCGGAGCACAAAAATAAGTCATTGTATGTAGCCACAATTAGTGAACATTGTTTCAAGCTCAAGAAACTCCTCAAGTCTTTCAAACACCTTTGGTGTGAAGTGTTCATCCCCATAGCAGTCCATCAGAGACTGAATTATAGGGGTTCCTCTGTCACTTTAGATCCATAGAAAGTGGCCAACAAACGAAGGATCCGAGATGAGAGTGCACCAACGCTTGGAGACACTTGCATTGAGAAACAAAGTTATGGGAAGGAAGTCGACAGAGGATTTCAAACATTAGCTCATCAGGGAGATCATCAAGATTGGTATTCATCGATTTCGATGACGGTCTACTTCCTGCTTCTGCTGATGAATCTTTTAAACGTTTCGGGTGGTGAATATGATCAGAAGAAGACATTGTTAACTTGGAGGCTCTTCCTCCGAACTAGCATGCATGACACAAAATATTTAGGTCAGCCATAGTTGATGAATCTGATCGAGGTGCCTCCCAGAAAATATCAAAAGGCAAAAGCAATAGTCTAATTGTACCACATTTGTGCCTTCTAATTTGTACTTAGATAGTATAAGTTCAAATGTTCTATATCTATTTTGACTCTTCCATTTATCACCCCAACCAGCAGCATAATTCATGATTCACTCGACTACTGCTGGGCAATGAAGCTTCAAATCCAGCTAGTATGGTCAGAGTTTACTAAATTTTTACAGAAATCATGACAACATAACTTGTGTTTGGTCTGCAAGTTAAAGCATATTACTACCTGTGTATTACAGGTTCCAATAAGAATTGGAAGCTCTCTTCCAACTTCAAAATTTATGTGCGCCCTTAATTTATAAAGGACAATAGTCTAAAGTGGAGTGTTGCATGTAAAATATGGCACAAGAAGAAGTGGAACATAAAGCTTCTTTTTTTCACTTTAGTTTTGCTTTGTTTACATATTGGAAATTATCTCATCAGACACCTACTTCTTTTCTTAATTCATAAGAAATATAAACTGATTAAACACCTCCCTCCTTCCTCAGTTCCTCAAAATAATTGCACACACACCAGCAGCACCAGAAACACAAAAAACTTAAAGATGTATGTGACAAAACCTCTTTCCATGTACCGGAAATCTCCAAACACCCTTTCTATACAGCCACCAGATGCACCTTATTCCGGTCATTTAGTAGTTACAGATGAAGAAGCAGAAGCACAAGACTCATGTTGTTGGGGTATTTTCAAGCGTGAACAGATTAAGCAACTACCATTTCCACAAGACAAGATACTCACCGTTGTTTATACATCGGATTACCAAGAAGCAACCACCACCAAAGTTTGGTTCATCCCTGTTCTTGATCAGCCTCTTTCTTCTAATTGCTACTATGTCATCAAAGCAAATGGAAGACACAAAGGGTATGCTCTTATTGTACTTGTAATTTTTCTTCATGTACTGTTTTTAAGTAGTACATGTTTGTGCAGGAAAGCATGCAGATGTTCTAAAGAGAGGGACATAATGAACTGCTGCTTCAGAGACTTCTCGAGGGACAAGAAACCAGTACCTTTGAATCTAAGAAACACATACCAACAAGTTAAGATTCATCGGCACCAAGGAGGCGGTTTCTTCGCAGAGTCTGTTGCTCCTGATGGTGTTCCTCCAAAGTTTCTAAGGAAAAAAGGATGGGTAATCCGCAGCTCAAGTTTGTACCGATGGCAGTTAAGTGATGCCTTAGGCCTTGACACTTCCCTCCGATTGCGCTTCCCTGACTTCAACTTCCCCATCTTTAAGAAACGTTCAGCTTCTAACGTTGTGGGGAAATGGTACAGTCCATTTGTGTTTGTGAGAGAGAGATCCAGCGTAAGACGCCAGATGAAGAAGTCGAAATTCTACAGAATATCTATGGAGCAGTGGTGGGAAGAGATTTACTCCTGTGGGAATACTAGCAATGAAGGCAATGTTGTGAATGTGGATGTAAGTGTACAAAGGGAAGTGGCTTTTGTATCTGCCGCGGAAGCTGTCAAGGACGACAGAAATGGTCGTACAGGGTTCACTTGGTTCAAGGCTTATAATCCAGACAGCCGAAAACTGGTCACCATCGGTTTGAGCTCCGCGATTGTCCAGAATATGAAATGGGTTTTAGAGGCAGGAGGGTGGGTTACTGGGGATGAGAAGGACACAAGGGTGCAGAAAGTAGAAGAGATCAGAGACGGGTGGAGGAAGTTCGGCTGTTATGTTCTGGTGGAGAGTTTCAAATTGAGAAGAATGGACGGAAGCCTGGTATTGAGACATGACTTCAGGCACACTAACACCATAAGAAGTAAATGGGAATAAGCTATATTGTAAACAGTAGTTCTGGGCATAACATCTCAGTTTGTACATGTTTCTCAGTTTTACATGTTTCCACATTATAAACCTCAGTTTCATACAACATAGGTAAAATGGCTCAAAGCTTGTCAAGGTTACCTTTGTATCTTCTGTTTAAACTCAATCCTCAGAAAGAAAAACTTCTATAGAAAATTTGGAAAACAAGGAACACTCGTAATTTGATTAAGATCGACATAAGTTGTCATACATTCCATAATGATGTTCATGGTGCATCACACAGTTGCCTTGTATATATATGATAGAACAAACTAAAAGTACAAATCAAACAGCAAACTTGAATAGCAAACTTGGACAATATAGTGTCCAAATAACATGTTCATGAGGGGATGGTTTGCACACACTTTGAGTTCCTGCAGCTCAGAAACCGTGAATTTTGATATTCTCCTTCTTCACAATGCCAGCCTGAACTAGGAAGGCAGACACGTTCTTCCGCTGATCACCTTGGAGTTGAATCACCTGCCCCTGTTCTGGGTCCTGGACAACTGTACCATTGCAGCAAAATTCCTTCTTAAGATCCTTGAGAATCTTGTTGTAGCTAAATTCCTTCTTCAGTCCCTGCACTGTTGTCAGGCTTTTCCTACCATTACGCTGCTGTATACGAATGTGCACATAATCTTTTGTTCCAGCACCTGAGTCCTCAGCATTTGCCTCAGCAAACGGATCTGAAACCAAGCATCAGCATTTCAATTAGATTTCCCACAAACCAGAACATGAACGGCAAAGATAACGAGTTGAATCAAAATTTTCAAATCACACGCTACTAGATTGGATACAAGTCAATACAACACAAGCAACACACATGTCACCATTACAAAAGATCTACTTCCACATATTTCAGATATCATATCTTACATATAAAAACTCAATGGTCATATAAATCAGCACCACCTGCTCTTCTTTGCCCTTAACAAATATAACTACCAGAAAGTATGTCACACAAAAAGCAAGACGGCATGCGAACTCTAGGTACACAAACAGCAAGGCTAGGCAAGCGTTGCTTTTACAAACAAAACAAACACCATGTAACAAGTAAATAAAAAACAATGCCTTTAACGATTTAATCACTCAACTACTCCATTCAATAGATAACTTGAAATTCATCCGCTGTGTATTCTCTTTTTCTCTAACACAGATCAAATTCATTCAAATTCATGCAAATACAAGTAATTTAGCTATACATATCAAATAAACCCTGAGATATTTGAATCTCTCTTTCGAGATAAAACGAAAAGCAAAGGCATACCAAAGGCAGTAGGGATCTGGACGTCGAGCTCAGACATGAAACTTGGTAATGAACTAATAGATTCCCGGACAATCACGCTCTGCTCAGACCTGTATCACATCACAAAATCTCTATCAGCATCTCATAAAAAAAAATTCAAAATCACAAATCGCTATTAAATTACACCAATAAAACTCTATCTCCATGTTCATGATTATGATCCAGTAAAAACAAATCAAATTTTTTCAATTTACAACAAAATTATAAAGCTCTCTTCTAGATTTAGTTCCATAAGTAGATCTGACTCCATATAAAAACCTCAAATCTTAAAAAAACTACAATCCAAACCCTAAAATTGAGATTGAATCATGAAATCCCCAAATCGGAGAGAAACAAATCCCTAGAAATCTTCGGAATCAAAATCAGAGGCCGAAGCTGTACCTGATCAGATGATTTCAAGATTCGGAGATTGACCGGACGGTGATAGCGACGGAGATTAGGGCTGAGATTTCCTTCGCTTCTCTCTCTCTCTCTTCAAATAGAAACCTGTAGAGAAAAAGCGAAAGGAAATTTGGGGTCTGAGAAAAATTTACAGAAGCTAAAATATCATCGTCATAATATTTATGGTGTGGACTTGGGATTAGGTCGGTGGGTAATCTTTATTACCCCACGCGCGAGTTATGTGGCGATAATCCACGCGCGGGGTTATAAGAGGTGGGATTGGAGCGTGGAGGAGACGTCAGTGATTGAGCGAGTGAGTTCGGAGTTTTCCAGAAGGAGGAGGATTGTGTGGTGGGGATTAGGTTGATGTATGGGCCGTTAGTTGAGTTCATTTATTGGGCTTGGGGGCCCGGCCCACTTGGCGCATATTCATCTCCTTGTCAGAGTCAAAAGTTAATGCGCAGGACTATTTTATGTTTTGCCTCCATTTTCAATGCAGAGGCCATTACTATATATTCAATGGAATGGAGTAGCAAATTCCAACACGCTTGTGTTTTCTGAGCTCTGTATCATTCAAAATCTAAAACCCTAATCTCAAGCTGTGAGAGTTGGGACTTCTTCATTTGGTTCTGTTCAAGCTAGGAAGCTTTGATTGCTTTGGACCTCTCCAGTTTGAGCAATGGCTACTCACTGTGTTAATTTTTCTGCAAGTTCATTTCATACTAAGCCTTCTTCATCAGGACCAAGTACCAATGGTAACTTCATTCTGCACTAAAGATTATCCTTTTTGTTCTTGGATTGTTTTTCTTTCGGTTCTGGGTTTTAGGTTCTTGGATGGTAAACTTGCTAATTTGAGTAATGGTGGAACCTGAGATTGGTCTTTTGATGTAGTTAAATGTGATGTTAAAGTTGTGATCTGCTGTGCACTCAGTCGTTAATATATTCAATTCAGTCTATGTTTTAATGCTGTGGTAAAACATGTTCTGTATCAACTTTGTAAAACTCACCCTGAACCAATTCACCTAATCATCAGCTAGTGCTTATATGATGTGTGTGCGTTTTAAGCTGCAAGAAGAAATTGACATCCCGGTAACCTTTGATTTTCAATTTTGAGTATAAAATGTACCAGAACCTAATATTACAAGTTAAAGATCAATGAAAGTGTATGCCTGAGTATTAGTCTTGTTTCCTTATGTACTTGCTTCAGTTGAGAAGAAATGGCTTGGATTTATCACACTTGATAGAAAGCCGAGGAATTTGAAGCTTTCAAAAGGCTGTAGAGCAAGAGCAGCTCTCAATGCTGATACAGTACCAGTCGAAATCCCTCGTCAATGGTACAACCTGATTGCAGATCTGCCTATAAAACCTCCTCCCCCATTGCATCCCAAGACTTTTGAACCTGTTAAACCTGAAGATCTGTCCCCTCTATTTCCTGATGAGTTGATTAAACAGGAGGCAAGTGGTGAGAGATACATAGATATCCCAGAAGAAGTTCGCGAGATATACAAGCTTTGGCGCCCAACCCCTCTCATTAGGTTTATTCTTCTAACACACATTGCCCTGTTTGTTTTTTAACCTTCTCCTCTCATAAAGCTGTTGGAATCATCTTACTCTTGAGTTGAATATAGGGCCAAGAGGTTGGAGAAGCTTCTTGACACGCCGGCCAGAATTTATTACAAATACGAAGGCGGTAGCCCTGCTGGATCACACAAACCCAACAGTGCAGTTCCACAAGTGTATTATAATGCAAAGCAAGGCATCAAGAAGGTTGTGACAGAAACAGGAGCTGGACAATGGGGATGTTCTTTGGCTTTTGCATCCAGCTTATTTGGTCTTGACTGTGAGGTGAGAAATCTTCACTTGGTAAATGCCTATAATTGCTTGTTGCCTTGTTTCAAAGGTTTATTTTTTAAATGTCTTCCTTTATGTAGGTATGGCAAGTGCGAGCTTCATATGATCAGAAACCGTATCGCAAATTGATGATGCAAACTTGGGGGGCAAAGGTACACCCATCTCCATCAAACATAACTGAGTCCGGTAGAAAAACCCTTCTGATGGATCCATCAACCCCGGGAAGCTTAGGAATAGCTATTTCTGAAGCTGTGGAGGTTGCAGCTATGAATGCCGACACTAAATATTGTCTAGGGAGTGTTCTCAATCATGTTTTGCTCCACCAGACTGTAATTGGTGAAGAGTGTCTGAAACAAATGGAAGCAATAGGTGAGACCCCGGACTTGATCATAGGGTGTACTGGTGGAGGATCTAACTTTGCAGGCCTCAGTTTCCCATTCATTAGAGAAAAGCTCAATGGAAAAATGAGCCCTGTAATAAGAGCAGTTGAACCTTCTGCTTGTCCTTCATTAACTCAAGGTGTATACAGATATGATTATGGTGACACAGCAGGGATGACTCCACTAATGAAGATGCATACACTTGGGCATGACTTCATTCCTGACCCAATTCATGCCGGTAATGAACATTAGTTCTTGCTTCAGAGCTGTAGTCTTTTCGAAATTTACTTCTTCATATTCAACATTCGACTGTTTTTTAACAGGAGGATTGCGCTATCATGGCATGGCTCCACTGATTTCACATGTCTATGAACTCGGTTTCATGGAAGCATTAGCAATTCCCCAGACTGAGTGCTTCAGAGGTAACTAATATTTTCTATATACCTCATATACTATTCAGTAAGGGAGCCAACTGTCTAACTGTGATCCTAACTTCTGTGTTTTGTGCATTGCAGGTGCTATACAATTTGCTAGGTCCGAAGGATTGATTCCAGCACCAGAGCCAACCCATGCCATAGCTGCCACCATTAGGGAGGCTCTGAAGTGTAAAGAATCTGGAGAAGCAAAAGTTATTCTCACTGCAATGTGTGGACATGGCCATTTCGATTTGCCAGCTTACGACAATTACCTACAAGGAAATCTGGTTGACCTGTCATTCGATGATGAGAAGCTACAAGCAGCATTGAGCAGTGTTCCTAACATGCGTAGCTGACGGCAGTACATTGCTACAATGCTGCGTTGGATTTGGATGAACTAAGGCACATTTTTCCCACATTTTTTTTTTGTGAGAATGACATGTTTTTCCACTTGATCATGGAATGATCACAAGTTGGAATTTCAGAAGCAGAGTTCATGAGTTTGTTCAACATGAGATGACAAATACCAGGACAAAAACGAAATTCTTGTAACAAATTGAGTGCAGTTCAAGGACTATGCGATAGATATTGAGGAATAAAGTAATGCATTTTTCTTAACAATGTCACCGAAAGCTCTCACCTGTTCATGGGAGCTTAACCGAGCTGCCTAAACTTCCGACACTAGGCACTTTCAACACATAGTTGGAGTATTGTGTTTCGTAGTTTTATAGTCTCATCAACTTAACTGCTACGCCTACCATTAGTCTTTTACTTTTTATGTAGTCGAAATCACACCCTCTAACTGACAAATTATTTCCTGTTAAAAAAAAAAAAAAAAAAACTAGACAAATTATTTATTTAGGAAAAAAAAATTATGGGCATTGTACACAAGGACAAGGCATGGGCCTTGGTTGTGGTTTGTGTGTCCCAAACTAGAAGGGTAGGGTACCTTTGGTCTATTGAATTAGAACATTGATCTCTCTCTGCTCTTTTCACTTCACTAGGGCGCGCAGAGCACAGAGTCACAAAGAACGAAGGTGCTTCACATTCAACCGCAGAGAACATTCATAAAGTAAAGTCTCTATCTTTCTACTCCCAACTTTTCTTTCCCAAAATTTCTCAGAACAGTTTTAGGGTTCATGAACAATTTAAACTAATTCGATATTGAAATTGAAAATCAAAAGCAACCCAGTTGTAGAAACGCACCGAATTTCAGAAATTTAGAGTCTTTTCAATGCAATAGTGATTCTCAATTTCTCATTATCTGTTTGGATTCATGTAGAACTAGGGTGATTAGAGATGGGAAGTAAAGGTCGAATCCCACCGGCCCATCTCCGGCGTCCTCATCCGGGACCCGACCCGTATGGGCCTCCTGGGCCGGGTACCCGCCCACCTCCGGGTGGTTACTCACCCTTTGACATGTTGCCTCCTCCGCAAGTTTTGGAGCAGAAGCTGGCTTCACAGCATGTGGAGATGCAGAGGCTGGCAGCTGAGAATCAGAGACTCGCTTCGACGCACGGCAGCCTGAGGCAGGAGCTGGCTGGGGCTCAGCATGAGCTGCAGATACTGCATGCTCAGGCCGGGGCTATGAAGTCAGAGAGGGATCAGCAGATGAGGAGTTTGATGGATAAGATTGCGAAAATGGAGGCTGAGCTGAAATTGGCAGAGCCTGTTAAGGGGGAGCTGCAGCAGGCACGTGCCGAGGCGAATGGCTTGGTTGGGGCGAGGCAGGAGAGTATTGTGAAAGTGCAGCAGTTGAGTCAGGAGCTTCAGAGGGCGCATGTGGAGGTGCAGCAGATTCCGGTTTTGGTTCAGCAACTTGAGGGCCTCAGGCAGGAGTATCAGCATTGCAGGTTTGTGGCTACATGTTTGTTTCTCTTGTGGGGAATTTGGGTTTTTTAGCTTGCGAAACGACTTATAATGTTGTGTTTGTGGTGGATTATGCAGGGCTACTTTTGACTATGAAAAGAAATTGTACAATGACCACCTCGAATCACTTCAGGTCATGGAGAAGAACTATGTTACCATGGCTAGGGAGGTAGGAAAACTACGAGCAGAGTTATTGAATAATCCTGGTGTTGAAAGAAGAACTGGTAAACTTCTTGTCTTTTGATTTTCTGTGGGGTGGGTTAGGATCTCTTAGTTTAGTGTTTATCCTGATCTTTTAATACATTGCGGATGGTTTCTCCATGGCAATGAAATGCAGGTGGGCCTTATTATGGGAATCCTGGAACTAATGAAAGTGAGGCTTCTGGGCTTGCTGCAGGACAAAATGCTTATGAAGATAGCTATGGTGTTCCCCAGGTATTTTATTTTCCATATCTTAATTTTTTTTTTTTTTTTTTTGTTGTTGTTGAGGTTTTGTTCATATTCCTTTCCTTGTTATCGTATGGAGTTGGTTTTATGGTACTATGCCGGGTTGGTTTAGTCTCCTATTATTTGAGTCGAGATTGGCCTGTTGGTGTTGTATAAGTTATTATGAAATACATGGGTTTTTTACTCACAAACTCAAACACAAGATTCATGAATACTTAGCAAAATAGATTATCCATTGTGTTAGTCCTCCATCATCTTGATTGAAGCATTTTTGAGAATAGTTCAATTTCAATATTTCATTCAAATGAATCAGGTCTCTATAGGATGGTAGAATAGGTTCCCATCAATGCTGTTTTTTGTTTGTTTGCGTTTTTTTCTACAAAGATGTTAAATGCTGGACAGTAAGATCGGACTCAAAATGGTATGTATGGGAAAAGGATGCGTAGGCAAAACGCCAGCTGTAATTTACCATACCTTATTAGTTATACCATCTGAACTTTTAGTTATGTAAATCCATCACCTTCATTGTCTCAAAGGCAACTGCTAACTTCCGTTGGGAGTCCCAGTTTACAAATAACATCCTTCATTTCAGTACCAAAGTAAATCATTAAAGATGATTAAGAAGTTGGCCAATCAGACCTCCTTGATTAAGGCTGCTGATAAAGTCTTAAGAATCTGTTGTGCAACCTTGCTTTTGTTTTGAATTGAAAGTTATACTATTGGTGCTCCCAGATGCCATGAAATCTGACGCACTGTCGCTTGGTATTTCCTATAACAGGGACGTGTCCCATTTCCTCCTGCTGCTGCTGCTGCTGCTGCTGGTGGCAGTGGGCCTGGGGGCAGTGCTGGTGCACCTACTGGTGGCGCTGCTGCTGCAGCCACTGCCGGAACTTCTCCATTTGCCGGAACTCAGCCTGGACATCTGGGAAGGGCCGGTTATGATGCAGCAAGAGGACCTGTTGGTTATGATGCCTCTGGAGGACATGTTGGTTATGATGCACAAAGACCTGGCTATGATCCGCAAAGAGGACCCGTCTATGATGCACAAAGACCAGGTTATGAGGTGCAAAGAGTAGCTGGTTATGATCCAACCCTTGGTCTTAACTATGATGCACAGTCCAGAGGTGCTTCTGGTCCTCAAGGACATATGCCTGCAACCAATATGCCCTATAATTCAGCCGCTCCGCCTACTTCTCGAGCTGGAACTGGATATGAGGTACCACCACCTCGAGGAGGTGCCAACCCAGTTCGTAGATGAAGCCCAGGCCTTGCCCTTCGCCGGTAAAGTTCACTCAGATACAATAGTTGTTAGGATATCCGAAACTCCTCAAATTTTCCTCTGAATTTCATACGTTCTGGCTTCTGCTACCTTAAATAACATGTATCAGTCCATTTCTGGTTTTCACGTCTTTCAAATATTAAGTTGGGCCCAGAGTTGTAGCAGAACTGTGGCAAAATCATTGTAAAGAAGCACTCTGAAGTCTCTGTTTCTGTTGGGGGGATGTAAACAGTCTGAACCTAATATTAGATAATTTTTCCTTAAGATCGTTTGGAACTTATATTGCAAAGAAAACGTTGTATCACTTGTACGTATTATTGAAGTTGTATATGGGTAATATGCTCTCTTTTTTCAACTTATATTTGTGTTCGGTGCCAAGATAGAAAAATATGTTGGGAGTCTTGTAACGAAACATGTACCAGTACCAAGCTGAAGGTGGTACACGTGGTGGTTTTCTATTAGTTTGGAGGACCACTGGACTGTGACACATGGTTTTCCGGTAGCACTGAAAAATTTCTCGTTGAGAGGTGTTTATTAGATGGTTGTAAATCTGTATATATCACGTGGACGGTTAAGATTAGATGATATTAATATAAATACGTGATGATTTTTTATCTTTTATTTTTAAATGAAAAGGAAAACATAAGCTTTGGTGGGCCCAGATCCATTTACACTATTTAGCGCCTTTTGCCTCGCCAAAATTTCGAAACTAATTTCAATTTCCCGGGCATTTCCTTTTTTCCACGGCTGAGAACCACCCAACGCTTCCTCACTCTCTCTCTCTC
>NC_020496.1:30397035-30408275 GCF_000184155.1 Fragaria vesca subsp. vesca | reverse complement strand
TCCTCTCTCTCTCTCTCTCTCTCTCTCTCTCTCTCTCTCTCTCTCTCTCCCTTTTCAAAACCCTAACTTAGCTCCGATTCGATTCAGATTCTACAAGTACGATTAGGCTCCTAGGGTTTGACTGCAATTTGTATGAAACGGTGTCGTTTAGTCCGATTTCTGAAGTTTCTTATGTGATCTTCGGTGGCTCCCTTATGGCATCGGATCCAATTCCAGGCATGGAGTCGGTGGTGGCCTCCGTCACCGGGTACCGCGGATCGGAGCTGGAGAATCTGATCGAGCTCATGACTTTTGCAGGTGCCAGCTATATCGGTCGCTTGTCGCCTTCTAATGCCTTCACTCATTTGGTTGGTTTTCGAAACCATTTACTGATTTTTACATGTGTTTTCTGTGCTAATTAGGTTCATAACTGCAATTTTTATTGATCGATTCTGCGATTAGGTGTGCTGGAAATTTGAGGGGAAGAAATATGAAATGGCTATAAAGTTGAATCTCATAATAGTTAACCACCGCTGGATTGAGGACTGCGTAAAGCATCGAAAGCGGCTTCCTGAGCATCCCTATACCTTGCAAAGGTATCGCTTCATTTCCGCTTTCTTAGTGAATAATGTGTTAGATTACAGCAGTGTTGTTCGTAATTTCTTAGCGCAGAAAGTAAAACTGGCTTTTTTCAGAAATTCGTTGGTAGTGAGCTCCATTCTCGTGTTATTTTTGTTAGAAAAATGTGGTTTAAGGCATTATGATGCAAGTTTCGGATACTAGGAATCTTTATGTTAGATTTACGAGATACTACTTTCAGATTACATGACTTTGGGTTTGAATTCTTGGCAGTGGACAGGAAGTGGGACCCTTACAGTTGAAAGTTCCGGTTGTTGCTAAACCAGGCTCCTCGGTTAAGAAGGGGAAAGCAGTTCTTGATATTTCTCATGTTTGTCGCAACTCTGAAGAAATTATCGATCTGGGGTGTGGATCTTCTCGACGTGGTGTGTTTGCTGATTTACGTCTATTGAATGAGGTAGCTCTAGTAGAATTCCTTTTGTCTTTCTCTATATCATTCATTCATCATGTATGATGACTATGATTAGATTAATCGTGTATGCTACCTCTTCACAATGGGACCAAAGATTTAAAAGTTCACTTGTCATTTGTCTAGTGAGGCAGTATATATCTCTCATTGGGGCTGTAGTCACTAGATTCAGTTTGAGTGCATATACAACTAAAGATGTTTGATTGGCGATTGTACTGATTTTGTCTGTGAGGTAACATTAGTTTCGGTGTGGTTTATTTTATGCTCCTTTTTCTTCCTTTCCGTTTCCTTTTATTTTGGTTTCGTCTTCTGTTAGGGAAATCAGAGATGGGTAGTGGGGATTGGTGGGGAAAAATTCTTCTAACTGGCCCCTATTCAAATGCTTTTTCTAGACATTGGTTATTTCCAGTTCAGAGTCTGAACATTCTCGCACACAAGGTTTTGCTAAATTAGTTTTTGGTGGTGATGACAGTAATTTTCCTTATTGGCATATGCATATTTTTAGCTCCTTGCAGTATCTTGCTAATTGTAGTGTTTCTCATTGTTCTTTGTGAATGTATGGTTCTACATATCTAGTTTTGGTTTCAGCAACCTTGCTTGTAAGTAAATGTGAATATTCTAACCAAACAACAATATAGTAGCCTGGATACATATATGCACTTGAAAACTGTAAATTTACTTTAAATCTCTTTGTTAAAGCATTTTGTTTCTCCTTTTGGATGATTTGTTTGGATCTGAATTAATTGACCCACTTTTCCATGTAAATTTGCTGTAGAATTCGTTTCCTGAATTTAAAGAAAAAAATAGTTCCCAGAAGCGACAAAATAAATCTGTGAAAACAAATTCAAAGAAAGAGCTACAATCTAGTAGCAGCGACTGTTTTGAGGATCCTCCTTTATCCAGATCACTCAGAATTGAGGTAAGAACTCAACTATACCTATTGGAATTTTTATCCCTGTGGTTTGGAGAACAATGCTGTTATTAGTAAAACAGTTAACATGATGTTTGATCACTATTTGATATCCAGTCATGGACTCATGGTAAATATATTCTCTGTGTCCTCTTATGGACATGGGGTACAGATTTAGCTCCAGTTTACTTTTACATTCATCTTTTGACTATCATGGTCTTTTCTTGTTTACTGTTGTTGAACTTGAGTTGCACCCCTAGCTTTTGTATTATCAGTTTAAGTACTTTACTTATCACTCAAAAGAAGCCTATAGACTTTTAACTTTGATGATATTATAAAGCCTGTTGGCTTTATGATCAAGTTACCATGAACTTATGGCCTTAAGTTTGGAACATCAGAAATTAGAGAGTAATCAGCATTCTTATTGCCATCTTAACATATCTCTTCTCCTGAAAATTCAGGAATCTTGCAGGCATTCAGTTACAGCTGAAAGAAATATTCCCAGTGACAATGGAATCAGCATGGCTGAAATTCCACGTAAGAAAAGGAGGCTTGTGAAAAGAGTATTTGGCTCTACAAGATCGGTACTCTCAGACTCTGATCAGGAATGCCACCCAACCAGATTTCACAGAATCCATAATGACAGGGTCACAATCCTTTCTGATGATTCTAATGACGAGTTAGACACTGGAAGAGGAATCAGAGATGAGGAACGTGAAGGTGTTGAGGTTGGTGGTAATCACTTATCTACTTCCAAGGATCCCAATTTATCTGTTGTGGATGGACCTACAGCTACAGAGGTAACTCCACACAAAGGGTGCCTTGAAGTAGATAAATCAAAAGAAGAATTGGAAATCGGGTTGGACAGTGAACATGCCACCAAAAGTCTTCCACAGGAACTTTCGTGTGTTATATGCTGGACAGAGTTTAGTACAACCCGAGGAATTTTGCCATGTGGTCATCGATACTGTTATCCTTGTATTGAAAATTGGGCTGATCAACTGGTATTCTATTCTCTTCCATTTTTTCAGTTTAGTTGTTGGGTGTTCAAGTCTTTATATAGTCAGTGATTAACAGAATTCTGACCCAATGTTTCATTCTGGTTTGAAATAGGGTACCCTTTCAAATATTAATTTGTCTGCCTTCCCATGATTTTTTTGCTGCGATTGGTGCTTCTTTTTTTTTCTCTTGTTTTGTTAACGTTATTATTCTGGGAATACATAATTCATGATCAGTAATGGTATCTGCAGAGTTCAAGGAGAAAGATTTCAACATGCCCTTTATGCAAAGCTTCATTTACTGTCATTACCAAGGTTGATGATGCAGTTACTAGTGATCAAAATATATTTTCTCAAACAATTCCATCTGCCCCAAAAGTAGACATTTCATTTCTTAATGACCAGGGAACATCGAATTTTGCTGCTCAGGTATGACTAAACTCCCTTAGTCCCTTATGGTGCTTGTTTTTTGGGTATTGACTCCTGGTGTTTGTATGGTTTTAAAGCTCCTCTTGGTATATCTTGGTATCTGACATCTGTATGGTTTTAAAGCTCCTCTTGGTATATCTTGACATCTGTTTGTAAGAGAAACAAATCTAGCTTTCGCTTCATGACTGCTTACTTTGATTACGTGTCAGTAAAACACAATTAGGTCCTCGTATTGTTTAACAGGACGTAACACAGATTGTGCTAGTATAGTTAGGCCTTAAATTGAAGTATTGAACAGGACTACATGTCTACAGCTTACAAGGATAAAGCTATGAATAACATCTTGATTTTTCTAACATAATTACCAGATCTTAACTGTTCCCCCTCCTTTTATGGAGTGTACTAAACCATTCATGGACTGTCAAAGCAATGGAAGTACGTGCAGGTGTTGCCCTTCTAGATCTAGAGCACTACTTCCTCTACTTGCAATTTCTGAAATAATTGGTGTTCATTCTTGCCCTTGCATGACTAAAACTTGGTGCAGATTTGGTTGTCTTTGTGGCTAATTGTTCTTCTTTTGTAAATTTCTGGTGTTAAACAGTCCGTATCAGCAAATGGTTGTTCCGAGTGTCATTCTTGGGAACCGGAAGAGCTGCTTATCAGTTGTAATGTCTGCCAAATTCGGCGCATCCATACCTACTGCCAGGATCCTCCTTCAAATACATGGACATGCCTTCACTGCAAAGATCTTCGAATGCTCTACCGCAGCTATCATCAATATTGATATGCATCCCCAGAAAATTATCAAGATTACCTCAATCTACAGAACTTGCTGTCAAATACTGATGTTGTGCTTGTGACCAAGTATATTCGTGATACAGCAGTCACCATCTGGTATTGGATGCTGCTCTGGTAGAGTAGTAGGAATGCTGCTCTACCATTCCTTAGTCTATATCTTTACGAAGTAATATTCTCGAAACATTTGATCAATGAATGTTCAAAATATACAGAGCATTCATCTGATTGTCCAGATTATATTGTGCAAACGCCATGACTGTTGAAGTTTCATGAAAGCTGAACCAGAACCCCAGTTGCTTTAAACCTGGATAATGAGAAATGGAAGACTTTGTATAGTTAACTCGTTGGTTATCTTCTTTCATCATCTCAGCCATTTCTGTCGCTCTCATATCCCTTTACAAGAAAAACATACAAACAACTTCAGCTTATCTATGTCTGCAAAACCGTTTTATGATTCACAAATAGAAATAAAATAGTTTAGATTGTAAAGGAGTAGTTTCTTTCAATCATTTCTTCTATAATTTTTTCTGTCCTACATCATTCTTTAGAGCTATTATCACTTTTATACCTTCATATTGATTTGTGAAAGTTGGATTCTATGAGTCACTCATTCATCCCAAGGAAATTAAGGGAACAAAAAATAAAAGACCATGCTCTTTCTGGAACCTTTTGGAATACATTATGTGGACAACCTTAGCCTTATGTGTAGTGGAACAGAATATGGAGTTGCTTTTCTGGAAATAATAATGTAAAGCCTCTGGAATGTGCATGGCCATGATGTCCACCTTCAAAACCTTCATCCATATTCAAACAAATGCCACATCAAGAGTGGCCAACTATCTTTGTCCTTTGTATCATATCCTCCATTCTCATCCTCTGTTCTTATTGTGTTCATGTTTGATCTTAACCACTTCCTTAATATGATATTATGATTAGATTAACCCCCAAATTAGTCCAAACAAAAATTTGACATGCACACACTACTTGTCCATGAAAAGGGGATAAAGAGCCATCTAACTTTCTTATGTAGTTGCATCTTTGTGTTATTTTGCATTAAGTAACAAATTTCTATGCTTTTAGAATGATATTCCAAATGGATTTGTAACGATGTTGTTCAAACTTATTCTTTCATTTGGTATCATGCATTGAATCTCATAATTCACCTTTCATTTTCTAAACAAATTTAGAGATCAATATTACAGAAATTGAAACAAATATCATTTATTCATATATAGAATTGAATCAAACAAAAATGAATCTGTCATGAAAATGTTACAGACTAGTGGCATTTCTATCTCATGTTAAAGGACCTTTAATCTTCCCCTGCATGTTTTGGAAGACAATAGAGGTACTAATGTTTAGATGCATATGCTTAGTTGCTTATAACACATGTAGATGAAAATAACTTCCATCTCTAAAGAGTACAGCCATGGGAAAATTCACACCTTGCATTCATGATAATGACAATTACATGTGTATGTATGGCTATGAGTGAATAGAGAAAGATAAGAAAGGATCAAGATTCAAGAGGGAGATAAACAAAAATAGACCATCCTGTTAATCATCCAAAACAGGAGAAGGCATTAGCTAAAAGCTAGCTAGCTATATATAGTCTGGTTTTGATCTGTATACGAAGTATCAAAAAGCGAACGTTTTCGTCTTGGGAGAGTCTGCAACTTTGAGAGTCTTCTCAATGAGCTTTCTGGCCTTCTTGCTCCTTATTTCGACTCTCATGCTATCGCTCTTTTCGATCTTGTTATAATCCTCAGCTGCAGGTTTCTTCATCTTCAAGGACCTGAACTTGGACTTCAAATTCCCCAGCAACCTATCCAACCCCATCATCACCATTTCTGCACTAGCTAAAACCTGCAGATTCACAGAAATGAAAGTTAACCAAACCCAATACTAGTTACCATGCATCACAGAACAAAAGAACACAGCTAGCAAAGGGTACGAGATCGAAGTTTGAATAACACTGACCTAGCTTGAAAGCGAAAGATTTAAAGGCCGGAGAGGGAATGGGAGATTCACAGATAGGAGTTGAAGAGAGACATGAAGAAGGAAGATAGAGAAGAGAGGTTGGGAGAGAAGAAAGTGAGAGAGATGATATGAATGATCAAGTCGACGGTTAGAGGTCATCACAATGTAAGCGTTTATAATAGGAGGAGCACTTGGGAAGGCTTACCACGTAATACTAGTGAGCTTTGTAAACCCTTTGACTTGTTGCAAAGTAGTGACCACCTTCTGGGCGGTGTATATATACAAAATCGAATATATATAGGATTGAATTAAGGAAATCAAACTTAGGGTTTAGGGTGCTAATTCAGTCAAATTATAGAAAATTCAGTAGAATGTGTTTCACAGCAATCATCTTGCTCCGATCCATAATCTTGCTGCTATAATTCGACAATAATTGTGAATGGAATCAGTTAGGCAGAGATTGAGACATTATAAGAGAAGAAGAGTTATCAACTCTAACAATATGAGTGTGCTTTTGTCTCTTTCCTTTCGTATATATACGGGTGTGGATTGTTATGTTCCTTACTTATAACTTGTACTTGTATCCCAATTACGTATAAATACAATTATCTCATTCTCAAAATGTAAGATGTGTTTCGTCTTTCTCATTACGTACTTTCTTATTATCAGGTATATATGTATTAACATGTTTTCTACTTAGTAGATCTACAATCTGGGCAGGTTTGACTGCAATCAAGAGCCAGTTGATTCTCTGCCATATCCAAGGGCCATTTCTAATTGTCATGTTCCATGTTTGTTTTATTGTGTCAACCTCGTCTGTTTCATTAGCTGATGATTTGTTGCATTAATATCCATATATGCATGCAAGGAAAATTTTCTTCTTAAGCTGTCGATGAGTTAGTTACCTACTTACCTGATTATGAAGTTCCCATGCACAAATTTGCATGTATAAGGAGAAATATAAACCTTTCGAAGTTACAATTTTGTGTATGGTAATGTTTTTACTACTTTTTTGTAACGTGAATGTAAAATCGTGATATTTCTAGCTAGAATGTTCATAAAAAAAAGTAAGTAAGTTCGACTTAAAGGCATGAAATCGTAAGAATGCTAGCTAGGTAAAGTTTTCGTTCTTCTAAAGAATTATTTCCAATACCATGCATATTAATCATGTAAATTACATCTATCGATCTTGAAATTTTTTTTTTTTTTAAAAAAAACTTTTTTATTAATAACTCACACATACATATGTCGTGAAGTTTGAACCTATGACCTTAAAGTTGTCAGTTAAACACCTTAACCAACCAAACCACAGCTCACTAACATCTATCGATCCTGAAATGAAATCATGATGTACTCATAATTGAAAAGAGATTTACGAGACTCTTACCCAACTCGTAATCGGACGCCCGTTGTGCGCTTAGATCTCTGATTCAATCAACTTTGCTAGCTTTTGTTTTGGTTGTCTTTAGCTTTGTTATTTTTACCAAAGGGTTTTTGGGTTTATATATGTCCCCCTTAGGTTTTCTTCTTTTTATCTAATAAAGTTCTCTTAGCAACCCAAAAAAAAAAATCATGGTATACTAATCGTAATTAAACCCAATAAGATGATGATCGACAAAATTAATTATGATGTGGGAATATTGGACCTAAAATAGACTGAGCGATACATGTATGCAACCTCAGCTTCTTCTGAGATAGTCATGCAGCCACGAACACACAAAGAAACAAATTAAGTTCAACATGGTCCTCGTCGATATCCCAATTCCTATAACTCCAAGGTAGCCATGCATCTACCTATCTGCCTCACATTCAAAACTGCCAAAATTAATCACTTTCCTAGAATATACGATGCTGCTAATCTGGGCAATTCACATTGAAAAAGAACTGACTTCTTCATTTGCATATATGTACGAGTTTGTTGCCTCTACGGAAAAAAACAGATATCATCAAATGGTAGCTAGATGTCACTATACAAGTAAGAAGATGGTCAACCTTGCCATATAACTTTCATTAGAATTAGGTAAACGTGATTATTATCAATATGTCCCATACACATCAACTATTGCGAATTGTATGAATCATCATATAGTTTCAAGCACCATAATCCAAAGATTTTTTTTGTTTTCTCTCACTTTGATTTGGTATTCTATATGGACACTTTTGTTTCATTCATATTTAGGGTTCTGTAGGAGGCTGATCGACATGGTATAAGAGGGACACATATGTGTCACGTTAGGCTAACTCGATTGAAACTTTGAGTTTATCTTCTCTTCTTTATTGGAATCAAAGCATTGGATTTTGATGGGCTTAGGCAAACCAATTTGAAAAACCCACAAATATGTTTGGGTTAGTGGTTTAGGAGTGTGATGGGGTATTGGTCCAACAGAGAACTACTGTTCTAACTTCACCAAAAGATGAACAAGACAATCCGAGCCCAATATACAAGTCTCAAGTTTAGTTCCTTTCTCTATCTTTTCCATCTTAATTTGCTCTTGATGACTGAACGAGTTAAATTCACGCATGCATATGATGATATGAAACTATACATTTGTACATGTACGTCTAGCTATCATCTCACAAACTAACAAACGAGTGTTTTCACGTACCGTCTATTGGGGTTTTGTAACATAAGTCTTTTGATCAATTAGATCATTTAGATGTTAATTTGTCCGCCAATCATTTTAAATTTTATGATCCTCGTCTGATACTTCTACCAATTCAAATTTTTTAGAACGAGTAAAGAACCGTAAAAATATCAAATGTGATCTATACCGGCTAAATTAGAAACCTCGACTGATGCTCAAATAAGATAAACTCGCTCTAAGGATAGAGGAATTCACTACATACCTTTCTTTAGAAGAATGTATTGGTATTCGTCCATCTGACCTCCTCTGCCGATTTCAGGACAAAGGGTTAGCTTTCACCTCTTGCATTCCCTAGTTTCACTAGGACAAGCCCTCGATCACTTGAACGATGTCCGGCCTAGCTTCTCTCTTGGCATACATATATCATTATATGTGACACACACACACAAACTCACACATATATAATGCAAATTACACACGTACACACACATATATATACATGCTGTTATAACTTAACTAAAGACCAATCTTGCAAATTAATAAAATAAACATACATTTGCCATCATCTTCACCCACCGCTCGTATTATGAACCAGGAATAATTCAAAGTCAAGTTAAAAGTCGATTCATATATATGTTTCAATCACGATTAGTGATGGCATATCAAGCACCAACTTAATTAGAGAAACGATAAGGAGAACTAGTACTATAAGATTTATATATATATATATATATATATGAATGATTATGTACTATAGATTTAACATTTTAACAGATCGATAATTAGGATGGCAAATAGTTTGATGACGACTACTTTGAAGGGTGGAGCTGGAGCCACACGGCCCACACCATCTATTCACAAAGTCTGCTGATGATATGTATCACGGTGGTTATGATTAGAAGCCAAATCTGATATATATACAAGCTTAATTAAGCACCATACATTCAAGATTAATCAATTATAGATCAATAATTTGGATTCAATAGAGAAATTGGAACTATAAGATAGTAATGGGATACCAACTGATAATATAATGTTTAGGTGGTGTAGACAAATTGAACGTGCCCTTCTTGTAGTATTTTGATCAAAGCATGCACCCGGCCAATCTATGATTGTTAAAGAATTCTAATTGTATATATGCATCAATGATTCATTTGAACATATCATTTTCTCCATTATTGCAATATATATAGTTCACTATATAAACTTCGATACATAGAGAAGGAAAAAGAAAATAAGATAAATCCCAGCTGTAGTAGAGTAGGCAATGGATGGATGTATGTATATCATGTTACAGTAGTAAAAGGTGCGTATCAAGAACTAAATAGACAATTGTTGGAGTGGCCCAAATCTTTATAGACGCTCAAGACGGCTCAAGCAAGGTAATGTTTTTTTCATGTGAGATCAATATATAATCACAAGATAAATTAGAGAACATGAAGTGAAATTTACAGACGTGCATGTCGAATTAATTGTTATATTGTTCAGACTATGAAAAACAAAAA
The DNA here is from genome assembly GCF_000184155.1 of Fragaria vesca subsp. vesca. Classification (NCBI taxonomy): domain Eukaryota; kingdom Viridiplantae; phylum Streptophyta; class Magnoliopsida; order Rosales; family Rosaceae; genus Fragaria; species Fragaria vesca. Next base: position 30,398,043 of record NC_020496.1, on the reverse strand, counting down.
ATATAATTCTTAAAAGAAATTCATGAACAATGTAAGATAATGTACACATAAGGTTGAATCATATATTCATTAGTTAATCATTGCTTTTATTAGTCAAGAGGATAATATATATAGATCACTTGATATATAATTAGCTAGTTGAGTAAAGATGACATCTTACACCATAATTTTCTTTCACTCGATCGATGCTCGATCATGCCAAATAATTTAAGCATGCCTTGGGAACTCTATGTATATCGATCGTGATTTGTGAATGGGAGTGTTGGTCGACTAATTATTAACGACGTTAACATTTGTGTGTTCAAGACGCCAGATAATTTCTCATGCATAATTATCATACTTTTCAATGATGCTGAAAACAAGCCTCGTCATTCCTCATCAATCATCTACTCGATCACTTTCCCTTGGACTCAAATATCATTTCAAACTCGCAAACAATTTCATAACATACAATCTGTACTTCTTGATCAACGCACTTGTCATGTGTTATATTGATAGTTAATTAGCTCAATCGAAGTTTTTCTGATCGATAGCATTGAACTTTGAACTAACACATACTCACACACATATAACAAACATCCCTGAAAAATCAACAAATAAATCCTTATAATATCAAGAAGATTCTCAGAGATGTGCAGCAGGCCGGCTAGATAGGAGCCTCATGATGATATTTCTTTTTTATTGGATTTATTTTCTATTTATCATCATCGATATGATTCTCTCGAAACGTGCTTGGTCACATACTCCAAATGAAAAAGGCTCACATAGTTGATCAACAGATCTGGTTCCGAGTAGCATCATTTTCATTCCCATCCACAGCCCATATTTAGTTATTTACAGAGATATTCAATTTAAATTTTATTATAATTTAAAAAAAAAATATTAATCACTAACTAACCAGACACACCCTCTTTGAAAATTTCCAACACCCTTTTCTTTTCAGCCTACGTAGTCTCTCTTCCCTCTGCCCTTTAGATTATTACATTTCTCTCTTTCTCTCTCTCTCTC
>NC_020496.1:30376479-30397015 GCF_000184155.1 Fragaria vesca subsp. vesca | reverse complement strand
CTCTTCTCTCTCTCTCTCTCTCTCTCTCTCTCTCTCTCTCTCTCTCTCTCTCTTGTGGTGTTTCAATGAAGCACTACCAAGCCAATCTTCATGATCATGAGGTTCCCTCTGGGAAATACCAGGCACTTATACTAAAGACACCCAGAAAAATCGTTCTTCTAGTCTTTGCCCTACTTCTTCTTACAATAATCCCATTCTACTATCGTAGCAGTTCTATTTTCCTTACCAAAACCATTCCAAACCCACCATCATCACTACCCTTTTCTCCACTAAAGGATGAAGAAGCTCACGAGGAGTTGCCAACGATAACCAATAATCTCGAGTGTGACATATTCACCGGAGAATGGATTCCAAATCCAGAGGCTCCATATTACACAAACACGACGTGCTGGGCGATTCACGAGCATCAGAACTGCCAGAAATATGGAAGACCTGACTCAGAGTTCATGAAATGGAAGTGGAAGCCCGACGGGTGTGAACTGCCCGTTTTCAACCCGGCTCAGTTCCTGGAATTGCTCAGAGGGAAATCCTTAGCCTTCGTCGGAGATTCTGTGGGTAGAAATCAAATGCAGTCACTGATATGCCTTCTTTCTAGGGTACGTACTTAAAAACTTTGACCATTTCATATCACTCTGTGAGAAACTCTTATATGAGCTTCTCTCAAAAAGGAAATGTTTTTTTTCCATGCTGCGATAATCTCCCTCTAATAATATGCATGAGTGATATTCACGATCGAAATACACACATAATATATAGTGAAGTTTACGTGCATATTATCAAAGAGAGGATAATATGGATCATAATTCTTATATATAGTAATTATAATTAAGTACGTAAAATACTGAGTGTTGTTACAAGAAAATATAGATACACAACAACAATATGGAGCAACAGGGCCTTTAGAGGTGTTGCATTTTTCGTTATGTGTGGCAAGTGAGGGTATTAATGGAGATGAGGGGAAAATTGCCACACAAATGTGGATTGTAACACCTCTAAATGCCACACTTTTTATGTCTTTGTGTGACATTTGCTCCATTTTGTTGTTGTGATATATAGAGAATTATATGTTGTAGAATTTTTTTGTACATGATAAGTCTCTTTCTTTCTTTTTTTTTTTTTTTTCCTTCTTCTTTTTCATTATTGGTTTTGAAGAACAGATATTATACTTAAGACTTCATCTTGTATCTCAAGACATTAAACATCAAAATCAATAGTATAATCTAGATTGTTCTGATAAAAACCTTTGTGGACCATGAACATGCTTTGTTAATTATTGATTATAACAGAAAGCAAAGGGTGAAAGGGGATATTAAAGGGAAGAAGTGATCAGAAATTAAAGGTTAAAGTTTTCTTTACCCAAAAAAAAAAGAAATAAAGAGGTTAATTAAAGGTTTTGGATTCGATCTTGATAGTTAGTTTTGTCCCATGCCATGAAATTTAGATCTGCTCATCTGCACACAATGTTAGTTGACCTAAACCATTATGTAATCGAAGCTGGCAGAAGAGTAGGTATTACGGACTAATTTGTTATTATTAATCGTATTAAGTACAATATATTGGAATCTTTGCCACCTCTGGTCCAAATGAGTATGTCTTTCAAGTGCACATGCATGAAAGCCTCTCTATTCCTTTCTTAATTTTCACACCCCTCAAGATTGATATACACACATAGAAAAAGATATAACGTAGAAATGAAGCCGGGCGTGATATACACACCTCAAAAAAGGTACATATAAAAAGAAATCGGGCGTGAGACTCAGCCTCTTAGTTAAACCGAGTTAAGCACTAAAAGAAAACAGTTTACGCACCAAAAGAAAACAGTGAGATTCGAATCCCTAACTTTCATGATATGAAATTTCTCAAACATCAAATAGATCACAGTACTTCACTGGTGCATTTACTAAAGTATATAAAGTTGCTTTGTAAAATCGAGCTATAGCTAAATGGCTTTTGATGAGATCGAATCCAACAAATCAGATAAACCTAAGGGACATTCGGGACCCCTTGACATATATTCGATGGAATAACACAGATGAGTGTCAAGACAACTGTCTTGATCTAAACAGATGGATCTGTGTTTGGCTGAACTCGATCCCTCTCCCAACTCTGGCATGTTCCCTGTGTCTTGTTGCGCATGGATTTCTATATATATTGCATTATTAATTGGAGATTAGTTATCTGAAACCTTGTGCTTGTTCATCGATAGCCTCTTATATGTTTACCTTCCACATGCTGTTCTGGACCTACCAATTCTGTAGCACTTACATCTGATTCAAGTCATTCAACCTTTTTAGCATCTCTAAGATGAAAGGTTTAGGCTTCATCGTGTATTGCAGCTGGGATTCTGTTGGTTGCAAGTTGCAACCCAATGTGATAGAGTAGCCAGAACAGTTATGCTACATCCACTGATCCACCCATTTCTGTATAACTATTATCTTCTTAATCTGCATGTATAACATCAACACTATTTCAGTATTGATTTATGGGTCCACTTAACTTTTGTTATGTTCAAATTAGATAGTGTCGAACCATTGTTATAAATGAAAAAAAAATATAACTCTAATATATACTTTTTTTGTTAGGCTTTCATTTTAGTAGTCCTCATTATAAAGGTTCCCATAAAATGATATACTATTATTGCTGGCTTGCAGCTTAATTATGTCCGATGAATGCAAACAACTTATAGCCATTCAAAATTAGCGCTTAATTCAAATGACTTAGCGCACATATATCGTGAAGCAAATGGGGTTGCTAATAGATTAGCGCACCTTGTTAGTTGGCGTAGTTTAGATGAGTTGTGGTTTGAAGAGGCTCCTGTTATTATTCGGGATGCTCTATTTGAGGATAGTTGTAATGTTGTCAGGGGTTTAGGCAACAAGTTTCCCCCAATGTTTGACTATCGTATTAATAATATGGCTTAGGAACCCGTCTAGGGCCTCATCTCCCTTTTAAAAAAAATTAGTGCTTAATTCAAATGACTTAGCTTAATTAATATGAATAGCTCGTATAGTATACCTAGGTTTCCACCAAGTTAAAATAGTTAAAGACTGAAAATTAGGGATCTAAAGCAGCTACCTTACTAAACTTTTCTTATTAAGGAAGTGTCTAGAGATATTCACAATCTAATGAACAAATTATTCTAAACGATATGCAGTAATAGAAACATATATAGTTAAGGTATGAACATTGCATCACACACTTCCATTCGGCGGTCACTAATATCTCTTCTAATTAGTAATCGTGTATTTGTTTTTAGGTGGAATATCCAATAGATGTTTCATACACAAAGGATGAGAAGTACAAACGCTGGAAATACACATCCTACAACTTCACCATGGCCTCATACTGGACGCCGCATTTGATCAAATCCAAAGAAGAAGACATTCATGGTCCAACCAACACTGGCATTTTCGGTCTATACCTCGACGAATTCGACGAGGCATGGACAACCCAAGTTGAGGACTTTGATTACCTCATTGTTTCCGCAGGGCATTGGTTCATGCGATCCATGGTGTTCCATGAAAATAACAAAATCGCAGGTTGCCACTATTGCCTCCTTGACAATGTGACTGACGTCGGAATGTACTACGGCTACCGAAAGGCGTTTAGGACAGCTTTCAAGGCCATCAACAGCATGAAAAATTTCAAGGGAATAACATACCTTAGGACTTTTGCACCATCACATTTCGAGGGTGGGATGTGGAACAAAGGAGGAGATTGTGTGAGAACGAAGCCGTTTAAGAGCAATGAGACCCAATTGGAGGGTGTGAGTTTGGAGTTTTATATGATTCAGTTAGAGGAGTTTAGGGCAGCTGAGAAGGAAGGGAGAAAGAAGGGGTTGAAATATAGGTTATTGGACACAACACAAGCCATGCTACTAAGGCCGGATGGTCATCCTAGTAGATATGGACATTTGCCAGAAGAAAATGTGACTTTGTATAATGACTGTGTGCATTGGTGCTTGCCAGGACCTATTGATACTTGGAGTGATTTCTTGCTTGAGATGTTGAAGACGGAGGGTATCAGATCTGCTGAGGAGAAGCGGCATTCAAGAGACAGAAGACTGCATTGATCGAAGCTGTCTTATTTAATTGGTTGCTTAATTTGGTATTATTCATATGTTATGAAGTTTTCTTTTGGTGTTGGGAGTTTGTTTAGTTATGATGTAATTAGTGGCTACAAAATAAAATTTAATTAAATTAATATGAAAACCTTTATTCTAGCTACTGTAGTTTTTTTTGTACCAATAGATAGATCGAACAGATTAGCTTAAAGCCATCAACACGAAGTGACAAGAAGGGAGTTTCTAAACATTAATTATAAAGTTTATAGGTTTTGATCGATGGTCTGGAGTGATGCTACACGGACTGTTACCTGAATGTATGTCATATGTATTTAGTACTCACGAGTGAAATTGAATTTGTCCTTAATTAATTACAAGAGCTTCCGATAAAATATAAACGAGGGACATTGAACTTGAATCTTGATATTGTTAACCAACCTAGCTTACACCCAAAATCATGCTCCGAACCCTTTTTTTTTTATGAAGAAATATTCAAAAGAAAAGGAGAAATTTTATTAACACATTCTTAAATATTAGATACACATATCTTTTTTTATACAAATTATATAAGACTTTTTTGGTACGTAAAATTACAAAAAAATACATTCAAATTAAAAATAAAGAAGCCTAATTGAAATAAAATATCTCGTTTAAAACATTCATATTAACTATTGTACGTCTAACACTTTTTAATTTTAGCTTGAATTGAGTACTAATATTTTGACACCACATATGAATATTATGCAATGGTTCCTAAGAATCGATTAATTTAGTTTTACACATGATTGTGCATTCTAATGTTGAAAGTTCCGTTAAAGACTATGATGATATATTGTCTTGTTTTGTTTTGATTTGGTAGACTCAAGAATTCTTGAAATCAGTTTGAGTAAGAGGCTCATTGAGAAGAAATTTTGTCAAGAAAAACTGATGGGAGATGTTAATAAAGGGAAATCCCTCGAGGAAGATTTTAACAAGGTGAAACCCTTTAGAGAAAAATAAAAACATTCGAGAAAGATTTCAATAAGGTGAAACAGTGCGAGGAAAGATGAAACCTTGAGAAAAATCTCACTAATGTGAATATATTTTTTTTGAATAAATTAAGTAACAAATCTAGAAAAATATGTGTTAGTGAATGGATTGTGTATTTGCATATTTAGTGTTGTGTATTTAAAATGAGGGTATTGTAGGAAGTTTGGGTATGTGTATCTAGTAAAATATTAAAACAATAAAATTAATATGTGGTGTATTAAGTATGAGATGTGTATCTAATAATTAGGGATGTGTTAATAAAATTTCTCAAAGAAAAAAAAAGGAAGAAAAAGAAAAACAGATAATTAAACTCACTAGTTAGGGCAACTCCAACCATAGTCTTTGATTTAGAGTCCTATATCAATTATAAGACCTCTTCCTTGCACTATTCATTTAGGACTCATTTTCTCATCTCCAACAATGAGTCCTATATGAGGTCTTATATTCATTTTTGTTGATTAAAATAAGTTATAGGTGGTATATTTATATTAAATAATATGTTAATAACCTTATTAAGTTAATTAAAGTTCAAAAAAAATTTTTTTTGAGGTAAAAAAGAGTTTTATAATGATGTAAAACTGCTGGCCCTAATATTTTTTTTTCTTGACCGTTGGACCTCGCAGAGCAGAAACCGTCCATTTCAAATTCGGGGGCTTCATCAGAGTCGTTCGTTCTCGGACCGTTGGAGCTGCACAACGTGAGACCGCCGCACGTGACTGGGGCCCAGCTGCGCAGAGAGGCGATGATTGTTTTCTGCAGCGCGCGTTACGCGCGTCGTCCATTTACACGGAGCTGGAGCGCGCGTTCTTCTCCCCCGATGTGCCGAGCGCGTGGCTTCTCTTTCTCCTCTGGCCCAGCCCAAAATCAAGTCCTAGCATGGTCCTGGAATTGTCCCAAATATAGGACCGAAAATAGGACTTGGTCCTATATTTCTAAAACCAAAACCCCAAGTTTTAACCCGTTGGAGATGAAAAATGCATATATAGGACTAAAACCCAGTTTGAGGCCCTCGGTTGGAGTTGCCCTTAGTGTTTTGGTTTGGGTTCTGGCCCGTATAGTACAAGGAAAAGACACAAAGTCCCTAATAAATACGCTAGCTGAAGCAAATCCCTACACACCCACCAAAGCCGCCCCAAATCCTTTTCTCTATTGAAGATCTCGGAGTTTGTCAAGGACATCCAACTTTGAGTTCTATCAGAAACAAGGGTTCCCAGAAACAAAGCCATCATCAATGAGATCCAGCCCCGTCCTCCGTAACTCAAATTTCAGTCGTCCTTTAAACGTTGCCACCGGAAACATAATTTGTAACTGTTGCACATCAGATCGGCGGAGGGAGGAGGAAGAAGAAGACAAGCACCGTGACAGAATCAGTGATCTTCCGGATGATATATTGCATCTCATACTCTCATTCTTGCCTTTGAAATCGGTTGCGCAGACCAGTGTCTTGGCTCGAAGATGGAGTCATATATGGTCTTCCTATCCCATCATTGACTTCTACGAAATTTTCACTGGTGATGAAGTCCATCACCAGATAAAAGCAATGATCATCGAAACAGTATTGGCCGGCTGCAGGGAAAAGTTTGATATAAAGGTTTCTCGAGTTGAGAGCGCTCCCAACTCGAGAAACCTAGGCAAACAAGAATGTCTAGGGTTGCCTAGGGTTGAAAAACTTGAACTCGACCTCTCCGTTCGTGAAAAAAGAGATGATTTGGCTCAATGTAAACTGAAATGCCACTCCTTAAGGAGTCTCGAATATAAACACAGTGGATGTGGGAGTTCATGGCTAGGGTTTCCCTCTTCTTACATTGTTGGGTCTTTTTTCCGTACACTTCACAGTTTATCTCTAAATCATATATATTTCCTGGATAGTGCTTTGGGTTTGGAGTTATTTTCTGGTTCTTCATTTTCTTCCCTTGAAAAATTGAAAATAGAGAAGTGTGGAGGAATTAGTGATCTCAAAATTAGCTGCCCGAACCTGAAAGATTTAGAAGTTTGGTTTCCGCTGATGGATTTTGATAGCCTGGACATCTCCGGAATGAAACTAGAGGACTTGACAGTAGTCATGTGTAATGATGGAAATTGGTTTAACATTTTTGCCCCGAATCTACAATCCTTTTATTGGGATTCTGGTGCCCTCACTGGAAAGTGTTCGATTCAGAGCTTTCCTACACTCAAAGACTTGTATATTGGTTGGTCGCATGACGTTGGAAAATCTACGACCATTTATAATAACGGTATTGCCCTTCTTTCCAGTTCATCCCAAGTTGAATATCTAGACATATTCTACGACTTTCTCCAGGTTAGTTTACCTAGCTATCAGTGCAATTTTATGTTTGCTAACTTACTTGTATGTACGTGCTTGAACTTTGAACTACCACTAAGTTTCCAATCTAACCATCTCGTCTAACTAAGAGGCATATTTCATAGTGTTGGATAGTGTTTGTGATCGATTTCAGTCAAAACAACCAGCTATTCAATCTATTTTCTTTTAGGAATGCCGGCAGCTACCTTTTTTTGTTCCTTAGATTTCATATTTAATTATTTATTGAATCAGTCCTAGAGAAATTGTGAAATTTAATCATGATGAGATGGTTAATCCATTTTGCTATCAGCCATGTCGAGAAATACTATCTGCAAGCTTTTACTCTAACAATATAGGTAGAAATATCTTAAATTTCTGAGAATAATACTCATGTTCTCTGTGAGTTTATATATGTAGCTTATTATTTTCATCTATCTATGTGTGCAGACTCTATCAGAAATTTATTTTGAATTCGGTGGTCTGCCGTTCTCATTTATGAAACTTAAGAACTTATTAATCGATATCGAGTTGGGAAAGCAACAGTTCCCAGGTGTAGCATGTCTGTTGAAGAGCTCTCCTGTAGTCCATGAGCTCACGATTTATTTTGATGTTGATGAAGGAAAACATGTAAGTTTTCGCATAATATAATTATTAATCCATCCTCCTCTTATAAGTACTATCTCTATCCCAGCTTTACAGTTCTGAATGTTAATTACCTTTCAGGAGTACTGGAACAACTCTTTGTTGGATGATGCCAATTGCAGTGAAGAGCAATACTGGGAAACTCAGGCTCAATACATGAGCCCCTTTCTTAGTCACCTAGAGGCTGTCGACATTGACGTTGGAGAGCGAGAGACGATCCCTGAGTGTGCAGTTAGTTTTGCAAAGTTTTTACTTAAATATGGAAAATCCCTGAAAAGATTCATTATCAGTAATGATAATGGGCCTCGCAATTCGTTGAACGATATTATTCGTTTATTAGAGAAGTCCCCCCGAGCATCTTATTATGTCCAATTCTTGACTTTCTGTGATGGAAAACGGGTAGAGTACAAGTGCTAGCTACAAGAAGAGTAGGTTTCTTTTGTAATATTACCAGCTAAATGAATGAAGTTTGTTGGCCCTCTTTAAAATTTTCATCATATACATATTGGCGCGGTTCCAATGTCTGTGTCTATACATATATGATACTCATCAATCATGGATATCTCCTTTGCATGCAGGGTGGATATAAGAGCCGTTCGAACTGTTGTTATACCGTCTACAATGTGTACAAAACACATTGTCGGTTTTAGAGTTTTGATCTTCTAGTTGCACATTTACAACATTGACAATGAATTCACCACATTTATTTTACACATTTACATATAATTGAACCCAGTATAACATTGACAATGAATCGATCTCTTTTTAGGAAAGCAACAATTCCCAGATGTAGCATGCTTGTTGAAGAGCTCTCCGGTAGTTCATAAGCTCACGATTTCTATTCATGAACGATTTTGTTAGGATTGAGCTTCCATAATTGCGATCTACATAACGGTTCTGTTTGGACAAATTTTGGACAAGTATTGGCCCATAGTACAATTTTTGCACAAATAAAGAAACAAAGTCCCAACCTAAATGGGTAACGCTAGCTGAAGTAAAGCCCTCAGCAAAAGCCCCAAATCCTTTTCTCTGTTGAAGATCTCGTAGTCTGTCAAGGGGACCTTCAACACTTTGAGTTCTATCAGAAACATAGCAAAGCCATCATCAATGAGTTCCAGCCGCGTCCTCCGTAACTCACTTTTTAGGCTTCTTTTAAACCTTGCCACCGGAAACATTTGCTATAATATGAATCCATCCTCCTTTTATAAGTATATCTCTATCCCAGCTTTACAATTTGAAAAAAAAAAACGTACTAATCAAGTGCATCGATATGGATATATGAATAACTTTCAGGAGTGGAACAGCACTTTGTTGGATGATGTCAATTGCAGTACTGAAGAACAATACTGCAAATAAGTTTTTACTTAATATGGAACATCCCTGCAAGAAATCATGATCATATATGGGCCTCTGAATTCGTTGAACGATATCATTCGTTTACTACAGGAATCCCCCCGAGCATCTGCAGATGTTAAATTCTCGACTTGATTCGATCGAGTGTATCTATACATGTAGTGATAAGGTCGTATGCCGGGACCAAAGCTGGCTGTACCAAGTGACTACTTTGCCAGCTCCAAGTAAAGAGATCAACATGTGGTCTTACTGGGGCTGGTGCCTGGTGGCAAATGAGAGAGTCATTGATCAAACATAATTGGTGTCTTGTGGCCTATTCAATCTCAATTACGTTTATGAGGAAATTATTGGTCTCACAGTCTGTAATTTTTTTGTACAGATAGATTTTGTTGGTGATTAGAACAAATACTATATTACTATTGCTACTGAAGGATTTTCTAAATACTTTTCCTCTTGCTGGAAACTTCCCGACATGTTTCTAGCATTTTGATCCCGCAAGTCACCCACCTAACTTGTTCTCTAGCTATGATGGAGTTCACACATGGCCAGATATTGACTTGTTAAACAAGTTATTGAAACTTGATATTCAGCCAAAGATTAAAATGTTGGGCTAGTTATTGCTAGAGGAAGGCTTTTAGCTACACCATCAACTATACCGAAACAAAAACGAGAGACAGATTGTCCAAATTTGGATTAATCAATGATAATTCTTGCGATTTGTGCAAGAATGATAATAATGAAACTGCTAACCATCTTTTTTGGATATTGAAATTTCATCAAACAGGTTTGAGACTTTTCGTGTATTGTCCCCCCAATTGATTGGGAAGAGGGTTACATTAACGTCTTTAAGGAGCACTTTGTTAACCAGTCTTAAGATGCTGATTTATTTGCAAAAGTGATCACTATATGCTGATAGGTGTGGAAAACTAGAAATGACACAAGTTTCAGAGGGGCATCACCTAATCCCATTTCAACTACTATGACAACAGTTTTAATGTCTTCGAGTTGTGTTAATCTTAATAGAAGTCCTAAAGACGTGCAACTTCGAAACCCTAGTACCACTATGAAGTGGTAAGCACTTCCTAGTTCTTTTGTTAGGATTAACTTTGATGGTTTAGTTACAGGAGATTCGGCAACAAGAGGTTTTGTCTTCCATGGTAGCAAGAGGTTTTGTCCTTCATGATTTTCATGGCAGGCTCATCTCTGCTGCAACTAAACATGTTGGAAGAGCTTCAGTGCCTATTGCAGAGGCGTTTGCATTATGGGTAGCCTGGTGAAAGCAAAAGAGAAAGGTTTTACAAAAATGGAAGTGGAAGGAGATTCCAAGCTAGTAATTGAAGCGGTGATTAGTCAATTTGATCTGCCTTAGAGATTGATCATGCTAGTTCAAGACATTAGAGTGTTGGCGACTAGCTTTGATTCCATTAGCTTTAGACATGTCTTTCATCTTTCGTGAAACTAATTTTGTGGCAGATGTTATTGCTAATATTGGTTATTCTAGTGTTGTCCCTTTATAATTGAAATGATAGAGTTCCTAGGAGTCTTGCTCTTTGACATTGTAAACCTGGGCTGCCCTCCCTAGAGGTTTTGATGTAGCTAGTATATGTATGTTTTCTGCTAAATGAAGAACTTGTGTAAAAAAAGTACTTTTAAATCATGCAACTGTTCAATCTCTGTAGCAACTGTTCTTTACCAATCATGCCTTTCTCCTTCTCATCTCGTAGTATGATCAATTGCATTACAAGAACTATTCAATCTCTGTACGTAGTATCTTTCAAATTCGTTAATTCTCTATAGACATTATCAGTGTTCAAAACTGGATCTAAATAACAAACTGTTTCAATTACAAAATTACATTATACATAAATTGAGAGAGAAGTTGCCAACAAGAAGTTTCAAATTACCAGCAGCTGCTGGTGTAGTAATTGTGATAGCAACCAAAGCATGTTGGGCAGAGGTGGCCATGACTGAGATCTTTATAGCCATCTCTTCACCATTCAAGTCCATCACCAACCATTTTCACTGGTAGGGACTAAAGCTTTAATATTCCATTTCAGTGAAAGGTGAAAACTATTTGTACTATTTGTTTTCCACTATCTATATTTGTGTCCCCAGATGATAAAGTCCACAGGCATATAGACAAAGGGCCTTTATCACATTCAGATCAGTGAAAGGTCATATTGGTACCACTTCCATGACTTGTTTGTCCAGATGATAAATGAAACGCCAATAACATGTAGACAAATGAAATGTGTGAGGGGCATGAACCCAGTTTGATACCTGAAACCCTTGCTCTACTGTACAATCTTCTCTAACTTCCCTCTTAAGCCACTCCAATATTACACTGATGGACCTGGTCATCACTCATCATATTCCAATCACTTCTGTCACACAAAACCTGAGAAATGAGTGAGTCAAACTATACATGGAAACTCAATTATTGCTGGAAAAAATTAGTGGAAATTATGGCTGTAAAAGTTGCTAATAATCAAAGTAATACATTTTGGATGCACATGGTTTTTGTTTTTAAAGGGTATTATCCCTTTATAATTGCCTACTGAACATGAAAAGGAAGGCAGCACCAAAAATAATGGATAGAAGAGGTGGACTGTTGTTTTTTTGTCCAAGTTTAATTATGAAAGTTTGATGTCTCACGCCCTCACCAAAAATATAGTTGCATCATGATGTTGATTAGGTTGGTAACTATGGCCAAACGAGTGGCTTTCAAAAAATATGATTATTATTTTTGCTTAGTATCTGATATATATCTTCCATCGCTCCATTCCTTCCTGCAACAGTTCACATTGTTTCTCTGAACCATGAAGTTTCATGCCATTGATCTCCCCAATGTGAAATACACACAACCCTACAGCATCTACAATAAGGTTCTCCTTCTGGCCCTTACCTTAATTGTTCTCACTTCAATTCCTCTATATATGAACAAGAGCTCAACTACTTCACCATTGACATCCCCAACACCATCTTTAACAACCAAAACCAGTAATGCTACTGGTTTGGAAAGCATATTGCCATCGCCAACACCATCCCCAACAATAGAAATCAATAGTACTGCTGGTTTGGAAAGCATATTGCCATCCCCAACATCATCCCCAACAACAGAAACCAATAGTACTACTGGTTTGGAAAGCATAGAAGAGAAAGAGGAGGAGCAATGCCAGCTATTTAGTGGGAACTGGATTCCTTACCCTGATGGACCTGCTTACTACACAAATGAGACTTGCGAATGGATCATTCCTCAGCAGAATTGCATGAAGTTTGGGAGGCCGGATTCGGAATTCATGAAGTGGAGGTGGAAGCCTGATGGTTGTGAGTTACCCTTGTTTGATGCAGCTGAGTTCTTGGAGATCTTTCGAGGGAAGTCCTTGGCTTTTATTGGGGACTCTGTGGGAAGAAACCAAATGCAGTCACTGTTGTGCATCTTAGGCAATGTAAGCACTCAATTACTCATTACAGTTCCTAAGTAATTGTGCTTTATGATTCTTATATGCTAGGCTTTACTTCTGATCTATTCAAGTTCTGTGTCCCATTAGCATGATATTGAGTTTGAATGTGTATCTTTCAGGTGACTTATCCTGAGGACATTTCTGACCAGTACTCAAATAACACAGATTACTTCAAGCACTATGTCTACACTGATTACAATTTTACTATGGTAACTCTATGGGCTCCTTACTTGATTAGATATAGTTATGCAGACCCTAGTGTACATTCTGGGGACAGCCTCATGAATCTCTACTTAGACGAGCCAGATGAAGCGTGGACAAGTCAGGTTGAAAATTTCGACTATGTGATCTTCTCAGCAGGGCAATGGTTCTTAAGGCCGCTAATCTTTTACGAAAATGGTGGAAGTATTGGGTGTCTCTGGTGCAAACTGGACAACATGACAAAGATGTCAGAGTCCTATGGGTACAGAAAGGCCTTCAGGACCATGTTTAGGACGCTGCAGAGCCTCGAAAACTATAAAGGTGTGACATTTTTGAGGACTTTCTCTCCGGCACACTTTGAAAATGGGGATTGGAATGCTGGAGGGAATTGTGGGAGGACAAAGCCTTTTAGCAAAGAGGAAATGAAGTTAGAAGGATATAATTTGGACATGTATACGGCTCAAGTAGAGGAGTTCAAAGCAGCACAAGTCCAAGCCCAGCAGAAAGGTCTGGACTTTAGATTGATGGAAACAACTGAAGCAATGCTGCTCCGACCTGATGCACACCCGAATTACTATGGAGGATCACACCACAGGAACACGACTACTGCCGACTGTGTTCACTGGTGCTTGCCTGGCCCTATTGATACATGGAATGAGATTTTGCTGCATATGTTGAAGACACGGCAGAATTCAACTTGAATGTAAAAATATAAATTTTATGCATTACCAATTGCTATTCTTTTATTTGAAATATAAGCTATTACATGTAGAAATATGGACAGAGTTGACTGGTGAGTTATACCAGAAGAATCAGGATTATGTTAGCATATCTTGTAGAGAAAAAGACAGGGCACCAGCACAAATATGATTGTGTTTTAGCTGGATACTAGCTTATTTTTATTAGCAAGGTTTGTCTTCTGCTTAAGTTGGAAAAGTGTAAACATCAGACTTAAGCAACCAAATTGAGCTGTTCATTCACTTTGGTCTCACTATATTCTTTAGCCGACACAAATTTGATTCAGATTTCGAGTAATATGGATAAAGAAATATAATAAGATGAGGATACTTCAAGTTTGAAATAAGACAACCAAGGACAGAGAAGCTTCCATTCCAAACAAAATTTTCTTAACATGTCAAATCTGCTTTATATTTGTATATGCAAATGTTGATAAACTGTCGATATACTCAAACAACAAAAGCTTTTCCATCTCTCACTTGTTTACATTTCTTCTCCATTTTTTACAATACAACAAAAATCAGGTTTTGGCACAGAAACATAATTAAGATCAATGTAGGATCTTCAAAATGAGATTCTGATGAAGACTAATATGTGCAAAGCTAAAATGTAAAGCACGAACATCGACCTGAGCAGCATGAGCCTCTGCTGATTCTCTGTTCGGCCACCAGCATACTTGTGGTGAGCGTCAAGGATATTGTCCGAAGAAGCAAATCCTCTTTCAGATGTACTTCGTCCAAACCGGTTTCTAGCAGCAGTCATCTCATTGTTGCTGCTTTCGAGCTTCCTCCATAACCCATTTAATCTTTCTAGTTCCATCTCTTTCAAATGAATTTCACCAACTAGGCCTTCTGCTTGTGCCTATATTGTACAAGAGACACAAAGGAGAAATGTTCAACCATATATGATCAGAGATAATATTGAGACAACATAGAATAAATAAGAAAATCCAGGTGTTACTGAAAAGTAAGAGAGACCTGTTTTGCTTCTAGTTGCTCAATAAGACTGTGATACTGTTTATCCAGAATCTTCTCTCTTTGAGCTGCACAACAAAAGGTGCTTAGATCAGAGTTGTTTAACAGCTTATCTGCTGACGAAAAAGAATGCAGCAACAAACACACACAACTAGGCTGCCACGTGACAAGATCCCTTACCATCACAGATTCACAGCCATGCACTACAAACCAAGTTTTGAATAACTTTACTCTGGAAAACTACCACAATTTCTCCACATCTATTGAACATCTCCCAACTATTCTTTTTTCCATATTTGTATTTATTTTAGAGCCTCTCAGCTAATTTTCATCTGAACATTCTTGGGTTAAGTGTGCAAGACGAATAATATGCACAAAACAATACAAACGCAGAAGATACGACACAGCTATCGTAGTGCATTCAAATAGACACATCATATGCCAAAAGAAAGTTTGATGATGTAGGATACCTGGAGAAGGCTGGCTCAGTGCATTATCTTGAATTTCTCCCCATTTTTTCTCTAAATCTTGAACTGCTGCTTCCATTGAACTCTGAGACGATAAATTAACTTCTAAGCAACCAAAGAATATTAAAAAGACAATACAAGAGCACACAAACTCTGGAAATAGAACAAGACTCGAAAGAATTGTAAGATCAAAAGACTGGTGCAACCAACCAGTTCTCTTTTCCTCTTCTCTAACTTGTCTAGTATAGCTTTCTTTGATGATTCTATGTCATCTACAGTTTCAACTACAGTTTTGGGGTTGCCAACGGATTCATCTGATCCGTGGGATCGACTGATATCCAATGCTGTCTGTGCACTCTCCAGCTCATCTCTCAAATTCTTTTCAGTGTCCTCCATTTCCTGATAACAGTATCCATCAATTTCAGAAACAAATTCTGGCTACAAAACCTAACTACAACGGATATCCTCAACATTATACGACAACTTCCTTGTCAAGTCTAAACTTTTAAGTTACAAATTACAATCACTGGAAGAACGCAACACCAATCAGATACACAGTTTCAAAGCATCGTCGGAACACTTCACATGACTATATACCACATCCCATAAATACACAGTCTTAGGGCCGTAAATCTCACCTCTAACTTCCTCCTAAGTAACTCCACTTCCTCAATCTTCTCCTGTATCTTACTTTCACAGTTCGATATAGCCTTTTCATAGGCATCATTTTCCTCCAGCAATGTCACCTCTCTCAACTGGGCCTGTCCACAATGCCAAACAGGATCAATGAAACTCAATCAGTACCAAAAACAACCCAAAATCCCAAACCTTTAACTACACCCACATCCCCAAACTAACAAAAAAATCCCATCTTTCAATAACACATACAACAATTCCAACCAAAACCAAAGACCCAGATAAGAAAGATCCAAACTTTAACCAATAAATGCAACAATTATTACAATTCACAACCAATTCAAGAACCCACATAGAAAATTGAGGGCAATAAATTTAGGGCAGAACCTGTTCGCGAGTGGAGGAGTGGGCGTTCAATTGGAGGGCAAGGGCGGCGTTGGAAGCGAGGGAGTGAGCGTGGAGGTGAGGGAGGCGTTGGGAGATGTCCGTCGGAGGGATTCTGAGCCGTAGATCATGGATCGAACGGCTGAGAGAAGCCGCTTTTGAATCTAATTCTATGGCGTATTTTTGCTGCTCCGGTGTGAATATCAGTGGGATTGAATCGGGATTGTCGTCTTCGTCGCCTTGACCGCCGCCGGCTCCGACTACGTCTGCCGCCCATGCTAGCAATCCCGCCATATTTGATAGTTCTATCTCTCTGGATTTGCAGTGTTTGGGAAATTTGAAAGTGAAACCAGAAAGTTATTTGTTGGTTCGGGTCGAGTTTGATATTGGGTTCACCGTTGGGGTTTTTGGAATTCTAAATGGGTGGAGCTCTTTGCTAACAGGCCCAAATCATCGGTTTATTTTGAGAACTGAAATTTAAATATTATCTTTAGTGATACGTGTTGTCTTTTTGTTAAAAAAAAAAATGGGAGTGTGGATTGTATAGGAAGTGCAAATTTCACCTCCTTTTATTTTTCCAACTATTGCGGTACTATACTGGTGACACTCATATATTTATAGGTCTGCTGACTTTGGTGGGTAGTATTTGAGGTAAGAGACAAGTGAATCTGACGACATAAAATAAATGTATAGTTTTGAGTTGTTATAATTTCTACATTTTGACTGTTTCTTTAGAAAAAATAGTAGGGTAAACTCTATTGAAGATGTGATGAAGTTGGGATTTCATTCAAAATCAATTGGTTATAGATGGAGTGGGTCGAAACCCTTATAAACTTATATAGGTAAGGTTCTATTTTCCCCATGTGATGTGAGATTCGAATCTCAACAAAATCAATCAGGCAGAAAACAAAAAGTAACTCATTAAAGTTCAATAGAATTACAAATAATGACCCGCCGAGTTCGGCTAAAAGTACAAAGAAGCTCATCAAGGGAAGAAACCTTACCCACAGAAAGAAACATCAACAGAGCTGGATTCCCTTAAACGGGTTGCATAATCACTGCTAGAATCCTGTTCTTTACTATTTTGTCAGGGGCACCAATCCCATCTCCATATTGGTATATGCATTGGGCAATCCGAGAGAGGTTTGTCCCTGCTGCCACGAATTCCTTTGTAAATGGAGAAGAAGCACTACTAGCACCAAAAAGTTGTCCATCTTTGTTCATCTTCTTCCAACTATTCTCAATCAAATTACTTATATATTTGCGAGCAGATTCCTCATCGCAGACTTCATTGCTACTTCCACGTATGAGGCAGGATATTGAATTTGCAGTTTCACCTCTCTCTAGTTCTGCCTGCAGCATATATATCACATTACCAATATGTTAAAATTAAGCTAGAGAAAACATAACAAAGATGGAAATGAGGAACAATTAATTAATTGAAGCTACACAGACCTCGGAAGTAGCCAAATCGTTTGTTAGCCGGAAAATAAGAGACGGCCAACGCAAGAGATTGTGGGGATTCTCTAAGCATCCAAGTGCTTCAGCTGAGATATTTTGATTCAGTAGGAAGTAGGCATGAACTAAAATGACCACCGCGGACGCTGATATCCATGCATTGGCAAGATACTCTTCAAATGTGGGTGTGTACTTGTTGTTACTCCACTCTGCCTCCCTTAAGAAAGCTTTGCACAAATCAGCCCACTGTGAAACAATGTGCAAGCAAGATGTGAGATAGAGCACATATCATCATCAACGTATGGCCAATGCTGAAAAAATAAAACAAAAACACAAGACTAGGGAAAGCTTAAGAGTGTTTTTAAGGAATAGTATGCATAGACGTCGTACAGCTTTTCTCAAGTAAGGAAGGACGTCCACTCCTTGCTCCTTCAAAGTTTCATAAGCCATTTCATTCACAGTGTTATAGAGGGCAAGGAAACATAGCTTCAGCTTGTAGTCTGGGAGAGTTTCAACTGCAGCATTCACATCCCATCTGAAACACCACAAATTGGGAATAATACAATGTTACATACACATAGTACGAACCAATATTTCCACAATTAATTAATATGTATATATACGAACCGATATTTAATTACCTTTCAACAAGAGATGTGAATTGCTCTAGTTCATCGTAAGTGGCATAAACATCATAGACATCATCAACAGTGCTTATAAGAGCACTGACTTTAGTTATCCCTTTTCTGAGATTGCTGAGTTGAGGTTCAAACACTATACCAACTGACCAAAAGAAGCACTCCATCAATCTGTCTTTGGCGAAGGGCAACTTCTTTGCTAATCCCATATCCTTCCACCACCTGTTTAATGGAACTGTCATTATGCAGTCTATTTATGTGCAAAGAGATATACAAGGGCCGCCCTATACGCTCCTAAATGAGGCAACCGTCTAGGCCGGCCCCAAATTTTCAAGAGTGTCCGGCTCATTTCTAGTTTAGTAGAGCTGGTCCTGCATGCAAGCTAATGCGTAACTAAAAAAAAGTAGAATTGAGACTTGAGAGGTGTATTAGACTATTAGTATATATAATCTATAGGTTTTATTTTTCTCACCTTGACAAGTCCTTAAGATCTCTTTGGTATGTTTGTTGCACCGCATTGTAATCTAGCTTGGCAAATTCAAGTAGCACCTGATTTGCATCTGCCCTTTTATTGTATGCCTCAATGTACCATCTAGCTTCTAATCTTTGCATTCTGTGGTGCAATGGCATCTCCAATGCATGACTCACTTGCTCTAATACATTTCTGCCGTGAGTATCAAGTAACCTGCAGCTGAGGTTCTTTAGGTGCATGCTGGTGAATGCAAGGGCCTCATCCAAGAGGGTTTCTCCTTCAAAACCAAGGAATGAAGCTTCATACAGACTCAGCATTCCTTTGACATCTTTGCAAAGGCGATCATTGAAGCTGCCGTCGCAGTCTGTGAATATCTTGAAGACATCTGATGCATACAAATGCATGTTAGAATGGATCGACATGCATGTGAACTTATAAAAAACTACAACGGTTTGTGAGGTTCACCAGTTAAACTTATCAAGAACAAGAAGAAAAATCTCTAGCCAGTTACCTTGGGAGAGTTGAAACCCATGCTGTCGAAGGAGCCTGAATCTGAGAGCAGTGAGGTGGAGACTTGGAGTATCCTCATCTGTTTTTTGTTCAAGCTTCTTCATAATTCTTTCAAGGACTCGTGTTATGTTGGTCTCTAATCGGTGTCCCAAACCTAATCGTTGGATATCATCAATGAATTCAAGTGTAGTCTCTACGGACTGCGCATCATCAATCATATGTTTCACACTCTCCTCCGTCGACTTCCACTTATTATCTTCATACGGTTGATCTGCAAAATCAAGCATAAAGTAGTCAACACTAATGTACACCTCGTCAGTTGGTAACCAAAGAAATTGTGGTCAGTTACCTTTGGATGTGAAAAATAAAACAACTTGATCAATTTAGTAAAATAATATTGAAGACGATCATGAATCTGTAAGTGCATCTAATTACTCGGAACTTAGTAGATACCTGTTTACAATCATGAATCTGTAACGAATGAAGAAACTCATCATTCCAAATGCTTGGCTTGTAATCTGGTGTCACTCTCTTAACACCCGAAGTTTGAGTAGACATTGGAAGAGGCTTTGGAATACTCTCTCAACTCTACAATCCACTGAATCGAGCAAGAAGAAGCAATTTAGGTTGTGTGTGATGAGCAACAGTGCATACTGATCATGATATATATGCTGGGATTAACTGAATAATTAATCAAGTTTCATACACGTTAATTATATGTTTAATTAGCGTGGTCTTAATTCTTAATTATACTCTTACTAAGCACGCGGGAACACATTTTTGACTCACGTGTAACGTGTTCTTTGGGCCTTTTTAAACATCATGGCCTGGGTCAAAGGCCCGCAGTTGATTGTAATTTGCTAACAGATAACTTTAACTTTAACCGCAGTTTAACTTTAACCGTAGCCGTCGTCATACGACGTCGTTGAAGAGATACATTATAAAGTTATCTCCAAGATAGCTCCAATTATAAAGTGCTAAAAAAAAAAACGAGAAACAAAAAGAGATGCATTAGTTATGCTTCAGGCCCGATTTTCGTAGAATTTTCCTTACTAATTATGGAAATTGTTAAAAGGTGGAAAATGATTCGAGGTGGCCTATAATTTTTGGTCTTAATCCTATGTGGTATGACATGTCACCTAAACACATCATCAATTTAAAAAATCATTTCGTGTCATTTTTAAGTAAATTTACAACTTTATTAT
>NC_020496.1:30353401-30368888 GCF_000184155.1 Fragaria vesca subsp. vesca | reverse complement strand
AAACATTCGGACCGGCCCTGTTTTCTTCTTAGGTTAATAGAATTCACTCTTTGTATCAATAACCAGAAAATATCAAGTACTGCTTTCTCTTTCTTTTCTTTGTTTCAGAGAATAGATTAGCTTTCGTGTTCTTTTATCAAATCATGACCATGGTAGATTTTCAGCAGCTTCCAAGTCGATCCTTGTTTTCAGGTTGGATTCTGAAGTTTTCATCCTTGCGTTCTATTGTTAGCTAGCTATCGAAATTCTTCATTGTATTTGGTTGTTAGTTACAAGATGATTACCTACCCAGTTCTAGTGACCAGACATTACAGGTCGAGCTTGTTGCAATAGATCACTTAGGAGTATGTAATGTTTCGATAATCAACAAGGTACAGTAATGCTGATTTACAAAGTACGAGTAAATTTAATCATAGGCAGAACGGGTAATTTTTGTTTTGTTTATAAGTTTCTATTTTTGGGCCTTTATGCAGATCGCATTTTTGGAATGAAAATCATTGGGTTTTGTCACTTTCGTACGTAGGGGTTGATTCATAGATGTTTCAGCAGGTCTAAACGACTGATTTCCAAGCGACCCATATTAGGCTCATCAGTCATGAGCAATTTGAAATTGTTGTAGCTTAACGAAAAATTGCTGTGATTTTTATAAGAAACACTCAGACCCACCAAACCAGCCCATCTTATTATGTGGATCATGTCTTGCTTGAGGGTTCCAAACCCCGCCCTTCTCTAATAGGGGAAAGTACAGACCGGATATACGAACCCACCAAGCCCGCTGAACCAACCTAGACCCATTCCTCATAATTGATAAGGTGAATTTTCTTATACACACCAAGGTGTAAGTAAACTAAACACCTAATTCGCAATCTCTACCTTTTATTTGATCTAGTTATCCACATGACCCTATCATGTATGTATACAGACGCCAGTAACAAAATTGAAACCTAAAAAACTAGTCTAAGTGTTTCAAACACATAAAGTGAGAAATCAAGGCTAAAGAAGTTATGAGCGCTTAATCAGATAAAAAGACCAGATAAAGAAATTAAGGGTTTCTAATCTTTATTCTATCCTCACATCTCCAATCGAATCGAATGACTTACATATTGGTGATACAATTGTACCTTAATGAGTGGAACCTGCTCACTTAACAAGGTGATGCAAATTTACATATATGAATAGTTTCTGTCTGACTCTTGTCCAACTCTTTTGCTCAACAAGTCATCTCTAATCCAAACTCCACCCTACTCCAATGATATTCTTGACCATCTCTTTTCCTTTTTGGGACATCACACTTGAAAGTTTCCAAGTAATGACTATATTAACTCCTAAGTCATCAAATGGAGGTGTGCCTATTTTAAGCATAACGTATTAAACTCCTGCCTTATTGCTACTAAGAATAAGAAACACACAATCTCAAACACCATTTTGTCATGGGAAGCAACCCTGCAAGTCTTTCAAACTTGCTTACCTTCCAAGCATGCTTCATACCCACATGGTTTATACCTTCCTTAACCCATTGAACATTCTCTTGGGATGCACTGCAACCTTCGGTTACCTTCAAATTGGGCATGGTGGGCATTGTGAGGATTGGAAGGCATGTTATAGGTCTTGTTTCCCACCATTTCTAACTGACACAACTAAACCTCCCTCCATTTCCTCCTACTCTCCCTCTCCCAATTCCACCAACTCCTCTGCCCTTCTGTCTCCTCCCCCATCAATATTGACTCGGTTTCACACCAATATATAATGCTCAAAAAGATCAGGAGAAGAGTCAAAACCTTAATCACCAAGAGTTTCAAGAAACCTAAATCGAAACCCTATATACCTCCTCCTCCTCCAAACCCATCACCACCACCTGAACCAGAAATTGAAGTAATACCCACAACCATGTCACCACATCACTCCCACAAGCAAACCCCTTTCCTCTTTCCTCAATCCCAATCCACAGTCCTCCCTGACCCTTCTCCTTTCTTCTCCCAAAACCTCCTCAAAACCCCACTCCCCACAAACTCCTTCTTCCAAAACTTGACCCTCAAAAACGGAGACCAACCCGAATACTTCCACCCTTACCTCATCAAATCCGCCTCCTCTGCTCTCTCCATCTCTTACCCATCTCGATTCTCCAACTCTGCTTTCTTGTACCAAGTCTTCAACGCTGACCTCACCATCTCCAACACCCAAAACCCACAAGAAAGACACGTCATTTCTTCCTTCAATGATCTCAGCATCACTCTGGAGTTTCCCTCATCCAATCTCAGATTCTTTCTTGTCCGGGGAAGCCCATTTCTCACTTGCTCTGTTTCGAACAGAACTTCCATTTCAATCTCAACCATCCACGCTGTTCTGTCTTTCTCTTCTAACGAGTCTCGTACCAAGTACACTATCAAACTCAACAACAATCAGACATGGCTTGTATACACTTCCTCTTCCATTGATCTCACCAATCCCAGTGTTTCTTTGATCACCTCAACTGGGTTTTCCGGCATTGTGAGGATTGCAGTACTTCCAGAATCAAACCCGCAATTCGAGTCGGTTCTTGATCGGTTCAGCTCCTGCTACCCTGTTTCCGGTGAAGCTCTGTTTACGAAGCCGTTTGCGTTGGAGTATAAATGGGAGAAGAAAGGATGGGGAGACTTGCTTATGTTAGCTCACCCTCTGCATTTGGAGCTTATTGATGGTGAAGATTGTGATGTCACTGTTTTGGAGGATTTCAAGTTCAAAAGCATTGATGGTGATCTTGTTGGTGTTGTGGGGCATTCATGGGTGTTGAAGCCTGAACCTGTTTCGATTACTTGGCATTCGAGTAAAGGTATCAAACAAGACTCTTGTTCTGAGATTATATCTGCACTTACTAAAGATGTTGAGGCTTTAAATTCTGCACCAATTGCGACTACTTCTTCGTATTTTTATGGGAAGTTGATTGCTAGAGCTGCTAGGTTGGCTTTGATTGCTGAGGAGGTGGGTTATCTTGATGTGATTTCAGCAGTTAAGAAGTATTTGAGTGATACAATTGAGCCTTGGCTGGATGGGACTTTTGGTGGGAATGGTTTCTTGTATGATAGTAAATGGGGTGGCATTGTGACTAAACAAGGATCAGTGGATTCGGGAGCAGATTTCGGGTTTGGGATTTACAATGATCATCATTATCATTTAGGGTACTTTATATATGCTATTGCAGTGCTTGCTAAGATTGATCCAGCATGGGGGAGGAAGTATAGGGCTCAGGCTTATTCAATTGCTGCGGATTTTATGAACTTAGGCAGGAGGGGAAACTCGAATTATCCACGTTTGAGATGCTTTGATTTGTTTAAGTTGCATTCGTGGGCAGGAGGGTTGACTGAATTTGGAGATGGTAGGAATCAAGAGAGCACAAGTGAGGCTGTGAATGCTTACTACTCAGCTGCATTGTTGGGGTTAGCCTATGGAGACACCCATCTTGTCGCCACTGGTTCGATGCTTGCAGCATTGGAAATAAAGGCAGCTCAAATGTGGTGGCAAGTGAAAGAGGGAGATACCATTTATGAGCAAGATTTCACTAGGGAAAATAGGGTAGTGGGAGTGCTATGGGCTAATAAGAGGGACAGTGGACTATGGTTTGCTCCTCCAGAGTGGAAAGAGTGCCGGCTTGGAATCCAACTGCTACCCATTTTACCAATCTCTGAGGTATTGTTCTCTGATGTTTCCTTTGTTAGGCAACTTGTGGAGTGGACAGAACCAGCTCTGAGTAGAGAGGGTGTTGGAGAAGGATGGAAAGGGTTTGTCTATACTTTGCAAGGGATGTATGACAAAGAAGGAGCTTTGGCGAAGATTAGGAACTTGACTGGTTATGATGATGGGAACTCGCTCACTAATCTGTTATGGTGGATCCATAGCAGAGGTGACGAAGGAGATGGTTATGGAACTGGAGAGAACGTATGTTGGTTTAAGCACTATCACTGAGTTTGGTAACTGGTTGCGTTATGATTTGGGTGGAGTTGAATAAGAAATGATATGAGTGTAGTATGTGATTGTGAGTTCTTCTTTGTTAATACGTTAGTATGTTGTTATTTTCTGATACAAGAATCATCTTGTGATTTGCTGGGTTGCTGCAATATATATATTGATCACTTTCATACTTTTGAAATGTCCACTTTCATACTTTGTTCCAAATTAATTTTGAGCTCTTTGTCATTTCATCAATGAACTGTGTTTCTAGTCATTCATGAATCTGGTCAGTTTAGATGTACGAAAGCTTTACAAATACCATCCTCACCTGTTCTTTCCTTCTTACATTAGCAGTTTAACCACAGAAGTAGTTTACAGACATGCTTACAAGAAATATTGTCATTTTAAAACGATGATGAATTGGTTTCATTTTGTAAAATTACTCTCATTTCATTCATTTTCTTATCACATTGAGGTTCAGAACATAAGTCGATGCTATCTTCAGCACTGTCTCATGAATTTAAATCTCCAGTAAGTCATCTTCTCAAACTTGGAATTAACACATTTTGAGTTCCTGCATCATATATACAGTATATTGTCTGGTCATCTCACTCATTCTATAACTGTATGCGTACCTGACATTCTTGAATTCATTACCGTTCTTATTGATAATTTCCTAATTTATTTCAAGCATAAATAATATAATACGGAATTTAAAACAGAGAACTTATAACATGAGATGAAGCAAATATAGTTCCCAACTTTGCAACACATGACATTGATCTATTAGTGAAATACAATTGCTAGTTTCTTGAAAACTCAGCTACGACTGGTAGAGTAAGCGAGAACGGTATATATGGTCTGTGAGGGTGAGAATCACAGCACGGATGTCTGTCTTCATACAATGATATCTACATATCTACATAGACATAGCCTTCTTTTTGTACTGCAAATTGATGTTTGAGCTATAGTTGGTTTGCCTAATGCAGTCTGCATTTACTGGTCATTCATGTATCTCATCAGCTTTAGGTGCAAGAAAACTATACAAACACAACTACACACCAAGTAAACCAGAAATACAAGAGATTTTACAACTTCAAATGAAACATTGAAACAGATACGGGAGGCAAATAACAAACATAGTTCCCAACAATGCAGTGACCAGGGAAAAACAATTGCTAGCTTCTTGGAAGGACCTAGTACTTACTTGTAGTAAGATAGAACAATGTAAAAGGTTTGTGTGGATCTGAGAATTATAACAAGGAAGACTGCATTAGAAACTGACCAGATTGAACATGGATTGTGTAGATAATCATGTTTAATGCTGATCAGGCATCTCTGCAGCCAACTCTCCTTAGACAACAAATGAACTTCCTGGGATAGATCAGAGAAAGAGTACGTCAGACACGAATGTAGTGTTATTGCAAACACAGGTGAAGAGATGAGCTATGTCCTCCTTGCTCAATCTGGTTTTTATGATTCCCTTCTGCATGAGAAAGTCTGCATCTTTACTAGACTTTTTAAGGTAATGAAGGACCCTCGCATGTGAGGTAAATTCATATCCAACGCGCCCTTGTGCACACTGTAAACTAGTAAAAAATTGAAATTTGTTTAGTCCTTATGGTTTGAAGTCGACATTTATTTATGGTTTTATTTTAATCTGAATGGTCCTTAAAGTCACGATTTTTCATCCAAATGGTCATTTCGTCAATTGTCTCAGTTAAATTATTGACGTGGCGATGTTGACTTCAAACCGCAAGGATTATACAATATTTTATCTATTAGTAAAAGTGGTGGATTTTATATCAGAAACTTACCAGAATGATCATGTCATGATTCCTGAAGTCCTTGCCGGTTCTTACGGTTGATAATAGAAGATTATAAAACTTTGCATCTTGAATGACTAGGACTTTCTGATAATGAAGTGCAACCTATCCCTTAAGGAGAGCAAAATATGATTATCCCTTAAAATTATTATACTAAATGTAGAATTGTATCAGAGGACTTGTCAAAGTCAATTATCTTTTGTGTTCGATATCAGCCTCTAGGAGGTCCTAGGTAAAAACCTTATCATCTTTTGACCTCGACCTCTAGTTGGTCGAGGTCGATCACCTTGTCAACAAAGTCAACGCTCTTGAAACGACGGCGCTGCGAGTTGCGGATGATATCGGGGTCGTGGCCTTTCCTTTTTCTAAACAGATTTATGTCCAGCATGATTGTTTCTATCTGGTTCTGTTCCTCTCTGTGTCTGACTGCTAGAAGAAACGAGTCAAACAGAAGAAGAAAAGCTTGTGTTTTTTTTTATTTTTATGTTTGCATGTATATAAGAATTTTCTGATATGACAACAAATTTGTTGTCGTTTTGGTAAAGATAGTCATTACTTGGGTAATTTTTGTTTTATTTGAGGTAATTACTCAACTTAAGACAATTTACAAGTTTTTAAACAACTTGTCGTTGTAGTAACTTTGTTCAATTATATGTAAATGTGTAAAACAAATATAGTAATTTTGTTGTCAAAGTTGTAAATTTTACCCATTTAACTTGTCATTTTTGTTTAATTAGTGATAAATGAGTGTATGGTTCCAGCATCGTAGACAACCCCGTATATATAAGCACTAAATATTATTATTAGGGAACTTGAAACTATCCTAGTAAGAATCGAGTTTGCAAGCAACTAGGAATCCAAACATCGGTGGGATAAGGAATTCTACTGCAAACCATCAATATATGGTATATACATCCATAATTCCATATACCATAGAGTAGTATCCAGCATATCAGTCTTTGTCTTTCTTATTGAATTTTCTTCCACTATTGTTCAAACTTCAAACTGATCAAGATCGAACATGGCCATCGCCAGTGACTATTGGAAAGTGGTGGCCGACGCTCTCTGTGACGTACGTGTCGACCCTCATTTTCAGGACGTTGCTGAACCAGAACTGTGCAGCACTACCAAGTTCTTGATCGATTTCCAGGCGGTGATCAGACGCGTCACCTCCTGTGATGCCGACCGACTCTCAGACTTGGACGACGTCATCAGCCGCACAAGTGTGACTAAGGCCTCAATCGAACTCGAATCCTCTGATGCACACGAAGCAGCTGTCGTCTCCGGCGTCCTCCGAGAGCTGAAGGTACCTCTGAGTGAACGTGCTCACATGGTGGAGAGAATAATGAACAAAGCCTGCGATGTAGAAAATGAGAATTGGAGTGGTGGAAGGAAAAAGATTGTTCATATGTTGGTGAATATCGATCTTGTTGTCGTTGATGATGATGATGATAGAGATGAGGATGGTATTGTAGTGTGTTGCCTTGAAGGATCACATCCTTACTCGGATCGTTCCATGGTAGAGCAGCTGCGGAAAACTGGAGTTTGCCCTATGTGTGATGATGATAGGAAAGTGCTCGTGACAAAGATGGATAAGGAGGGGATTCTATAGGCTAGGGTTTCCAATTCTGTAGGGATTCTAGCAAAAATGAAAAAGAGATGTATTGATCGATCATTCTTTGTGATTAATGTATACTGAGCAAAATAGCCGCACTCTTGAACAAGTTTTGTTTCTTTCAATTATATTAAAGAACTATTAGTTCCTGTACTTACATGGTCTCGACATTTCAACCTTCACGTTTCAAATTTACCTATTTAGTTCTGGTACCCTTAATTTGGACGGAAAAAGTTATGGGTTGAAAATTGAGAGTACAATGACTAAACATGTGAAATTGAAACATGAGGAACTGAAACGTCATGACCTTGTAAGTATAATGACTAAACAATATTTAGTTCAATTAATATTAAATGCACTTTTCTTGTAATATTTGTTACCCTAGCTAGCTATGAGGTCATACACAATCGAATATCAATAATACAATGCAAAAGGCGAAAAAGGGTAACTGCAAGTTTGGTGATTGAGTGAATTATTATTGTTGCATGTTTCTTGCTCTGTGGGAGAGATCAGATATGAAACAATTGTATTGATATTTAATCAAAGATCTTAATTTCATTTCCCTCAAAATGGAAGACTTATAATAGCTAGAGGATATATATACCAGAATACAATATCATCGATTTCTTGCTTCCCCGGCCTCTTCAAATTGGGATAGAATTAAAACCAAAAATAATGATCCCGTCTAATAGCTCAGCACGCATTTGGTGTTCTAGTCCAGTAGCTAAGTAGCTAACTACTCAAGGAACTAGGGCTGCAACCATGGTGTTGAGTGTTGACTCCCGATAATGTCCGCGTTTGAGTTTTTTCTTTTTCAGTATACCATCCAGTCGGTTATATATAACAGCCACAAACAAATGGTGGCATGGCAAATTGGCAATTGGCATATGCAATAGAGGGCCTTCGACTCTTCGAGTATTTTCAACTTAACAACCTGGTGTTTTGACAACTGTTAAAATTAACCGCCTAGAAAGACTTGAACCCCAAGTTAATTAGGAATCCCAAAGTCGGTGGGATATGGGAATCCTATTCCAATTTGGAGACCGCCTGTTGTATCTATATATTTACCTGCATTTCCTTACCATTTTCACAGAAGTGGCTTTTCTCAAAGAGAGCATAACATTTAGTACATCAATCTTCATCTTCTTATTTTCTTTCCTTGTATTCTTGTTCAAACTAGTTAGTCAAAAACATGGCCATGGCCATGGCCAGTGACTATTGGGAAGTGGTGGGTGATGCTCTCTGCGACGTACGCGTCGTCGGCTTCACTGAACTAGAAAACGAGTTGCTATGCAACTACACCAATACGTTCTTGATGGAATTTGAGGCGGTGTTCAGACGTGTCACCTCCGAAGAGGCAGACCGACTCCTAGATGACGACATCATCCCCCGCCAGATCGTGAATATGACCTCAATCGAACTTGACGACTCTGACTCATCCTACATGGATGCAGTCTTATCCGAAACGCTTCAACAACTGCAAGTCCCTCTGGAGGAGCGTAGCTGCATGGTGAAGAAAGTAATGTTCAGAGCCTCAGAGGCGGCACAGAATGCCGGTGGAAAGAGAGTGCGCATGCGGGTGGACATCGATTTGTATGTGGTCGATGATGATATTGATGAGGAAGCAAATGGTGGTGTTGGTGGTATAATCGGTGATTCTTATGAGCCTAGATTTGTTCCGGCGAGTACAATGTCAATTGAGAAACTGGAGAGGACGAGAGTCCAAGTGCCATCAACAATGTGTTCGGTTTGTATGGAGGAGATGATGCTTGGGTTCGAAGCAACTAAAATGCCTTGTTTACATCTTTACCATGAAGCATGCATTGTGGAGTGGCTGCAGCAAAGTGGGGTTTGCCCTTTGTGCAAGTTTCGCATGCCCTAGCAAGAACGGTGCGAATTTGCCAATGTTGATAGCTATAGTCATGACATGAGTGAGTGAGTTTAGGGTTTTCCAAACCGATACCAAATGGTGATCATTTTTTGTAATTGAATATTTCTTCGTATTTTGATGTGAATATATAATGTCATATATATATATATATATATCTTTCTTTTAATCTTTTTCTAGTTTTCTAGGTGGGATCTTAGCCTATGATCTATTTGTTATTAGATTATAAGCTCCTTGTGAGCCGAAATTTGTAATGAGGATGCAACCCTCGTACTACTACACAGAATGTCATCCAAGGGCGTTTGAAAACGTCATGGAAACCAATTCATGGCGTTTTTCGTCGCCGTCCCTTAACGCTGTCTATAGTGACGCCGTCTTTTTTATGGCGTTTTTAAAAACGCCGTTAAAAACAATCCATGGCGTTTTGGAAACGTCATATATTCAGAATCAATGACGTTTCCAAAACGCCATTAAATTCAACGGCGTTGTCAAAATGCCATCAAAGGTACATTCAATGACGTTTATGAAACGACCATGAAAAGGTTTTTCTAATTTTTTTAAAAAAATTAAATTGATTTTCTTAAATGCAGAAAATCAATATATATATATATATATATATCTTTTTGGCTATTGACAAAAAATATCACACACACCAGAAAGACAACTTCCATCAATGTAATTTTTATTGCTTCTCTACAAATTCAAATATACATAAGCTTAATTAGAGAAAGAACAAAAAAGAAAAAGAAAAAAAAAAGATAACACAAGCTGTTTTCGATCGGCTAGTTAAACCAGAGTTTGTTGGAAGTAGTTGAGACTAAAACTGCTGTCTTTGAAAGTGGTCGAGAGACTAGCAACTCCTGTAAAACAAACAAACAAAGATTAGACATTGAACAAGTTAATTAATAATCATACAATACACTATAATTAGTCTCCAATATATGATATCATAGAACAATGCTAAGCATCTAAAAGTATATAGGAATATCGAAATCAGTTCAAGGGTCCCCAAAATGTCAAGTTATTTTTCACTCGTGGATGTTTAATAAGTGAATCACTGGTGGAGCTTTTGATCATAGTCTCATAGTAAAGTTTAAGATTGAGTACCACATAATACATATTTTGTATATCTAATTGAATTGAATACCCAATACCCTTAAGCTACAGTTACGTGCAATTACCAAAGCACCATCCTTCATTTAGCACTAAAAGAAAAGATGAGCAAATGAATTAGCCAGAAAGAGACATATACAAAATTTCTAGTTAACTACACATGTTACAAAAACAAAGAGAGGCATCAGTCATACAAGAATTATCAACATAAGCAAACAAATAACTTTTAGAACAGTTTTCAACAAAAGCAACGTTATGCTTAAAATCAGTATGTCCCGGGATTGAAACTAGTCCTTCAATCCCAGCAGACAATAATTTTTCTTTTGGTGCACTCATTGAAGAAACTTTGAGACTGAGTTGTAGTTCATTCTGAGACTTCAACTTATCGTTACTTTCTGATCCATGACACCTGTAATCACACTTGCACAAAGATTGGTCAAAAACACCACAATCACAACACTTAGATTTTTCAACAGGTGAAGATTTGGAGAGGTTAGTAGAAGACTTTCTGTTTTTAAGGAACATCTTAAATTCTTTGATTAAATGCTTATACTCATCCATATCAACAGAAGTCTTCATATCATTATCGATGGAAGAAGAAAAAAAAAGATTTTACCTCAAGATGACTTACCCAATGCATCATTAGAGAGACGAGGACAATTGATCGAACCAAGAGCTGCATCATATTCCATCTTTTAACTAACCCACGGATCTCACCAAGTATATCTGGTGACCTGCTCTAGTACCACTTAAAGAGAGTTAAATGGGTGTTTTCTGGGTATTGGGATTGAAACCTCGTCGTACTTGACAGAAACGAAAATAAATAACACAACAATTTGTTTACCCAGTGAAACCTCAATTTAAGGAAAAACACTAACGGGGCTTTAACTCATAAAACCCTAATGAAAAGAGAATTCACTATAAATCAAGAACGAGTTAATTACAAACTTTGTAGCACTAACCACGGCTACTATCTCTATAACCCTAGCAGATATGTTTGAAGCACTCTGTTTCTTCATGTAATCTTCTTCTTCAATCTCCAATGAACTAACCACGTCATTGATCCTTCAATCACATAAACAAGAAGTTCAACTCAACACGAAACAGTTGAACTTCAGACCTTAATTACAAAGTATTGCAGCGGAAATAGTATCTCTTAAACGATATGCGTGCAAAGATAGTTTTCTAAGAATAATTGTGCAAAAAGTGGTCTTCAAACAAGCTGCTACGTCTCCTTATAGACGTTTAAAACTCTTGTACAAGACATCTTCTCATCATCAACGTCATAAACCCATTTAGTTTCTTAAAAAGAAATCTTTCAAACTGCACAATCACCAAATCAATCAAATATATCTCATATATCAAATAATATCAAATCTAATAATTAAAGGAATAGAAAACCTAATCATATTAAGTTTCATTCATTTCATGCATTAATAAACCCTAATATTAGGTTACATTCCTTCTCAAGTGCATCTGATTCAATAAAATCAACATCTTAATCAAATTAGGATCATTGTCTCTCAACGTAATAATCAAATCAGATATACTTAAGACTTCTTCCCATGTGCATGTCATATCGTATCCATTTAAACATAGATATATATCCATATGTCATGGTGAAAATACCTTTGCTTGCACGCACCAACCTGGGAGTTTAACTAAATCAAATCAAATCATATATATAATTAATGCATCAATGCTCATCAATCAAATATTTAACCATATATATATAAGTCCTAATCAAATTAGAACTTCCTTGTTCACACTTCTCCTCTTTTGTATAGGGATGCCAATAGATCATATACCAATATCATCCTATCTTATTCAGATACATGCATTCCATTGGCTTAACTGATTTCAAACATAAACAGTCTTATTCATATACATGCATTCCGTTGGCTTAACTGATTTCAAACATAAACAGTCTGATACAAACAAAGTTTACAAGATCGATCAAGATAATATTAGGTGGCGTTCGGTAACTTTTTCATGCTTGTATTTTCATTTTTTTTAAATGAAAATGTGTTCAATGAGACATTTCTGAAAACGTTGAAAATGAGAAATGAAAATATTTTCAACTTTTACAAAGAAAGACTGAAAACACCAATTTGACGTTTTCACTTTTTCGTTTTCTTAGTTTAGAAAATATGAAAAATACTATTCATAATAAATTACCGAATGCATTTCTAAATTATAAAATATAATCTCATTTTCTCATTTTTATTTTCTAAGACCTTTTTTAATTGAAAATCGTTTTCAAAAACGTTATCGGATAGATCCATCCCTAGCTACTCTTTCAAACAAGAAATTGATCAGAACAACAGAAACGGGCTTCTCGGAAGTCTGGCTATGACTTGTAGTAAGAGAGCTAGCCACTATATATACATATGGTTTGTGGAGGTGACTGTAGTGTATATATTATTTACGGCAAACACTGTACATGTTGAAGCAGAATCGAATCGAAAGTTCACGTACGTCTTTGCTAGACGTACTTGATAAGGTAATGCAACACACCGTGTTCACCAAGGTCAGTGAAACCGTGTTCACTAACCGTGCCTTGGGAATGATGAAGCTAGCTTGCTAGGGAAGAGTGTAATTTTTACTTTTCTTGGTCATCAATACAAAGACTTAAACCTTGAATAATTAGGAATCCCAAAGTCGGTAAAAATATGGGAATCCCACTCCAATTCGGAAACAGTCATCGATCTCTATCCCTATATATAACCCTCACTTCTTACCATTTTTCATAGAAGTGGCTTTGTGAAAACAGAGAACAAAAACATATCATCTAGTACATCAGCCTTCATCTTTCTTATTCTGTTTCCTTTATTCTTCTTCTTCAAAGTTTCAATCTAGTCTTCTTCGAAGTTTCAATCTATTCAAGAATATGGCTATGGCCAGTGACTACTGGAAAGTGGTGGGCGATGCTTTCTGCAACGTACTTGTCGGCTTCACAGAACCAGAAAACGAGTTTCTATGCAGCAACACCAATACGTTCTTGATGGAATTTGAGGCGGTGATCAGACGTGTCACCTCCGACGAGGCGGACCGACTCCTAGACGACGACGTCATCCCCCGCGAGATAGTGAATACGACCTCAATCGAACTTGACGACTCTGACTCATCGTACATGGAGGCAACCCTATCCGAAACGCTTCAACAACTACAAGTCCCACTGGAGGAGCGTAACTTCATGGTGGAGAATGTAATGTTGAAAGCCTCCGAGGCGGCACGAAATCTCAGTCCTTGTGCCGGTGGGAAGAGACTGCGTATGAGGGTGAACATCGATATGTATGTGATCGATGATGATGATGATGTCGATGGGGGTGGTATGATTGTCGATTGAGAAACTGATCGAAGAGGTTCCTCATGCCAAATAAGCAAGAATGGTGCGCAGCAGCCAATGTCGAAAGATAGCTATAGTCATGAGTCACGAAACGAGTACCAAATGAAATCCTTCTAGTTAAGGAAAGAATTAGCAAACTACCCCCAAGTGATCGTTATTTGTAATTGGATATTTCTTTGTAATTTGTTGCGATTAATGTCATATCTTATTCCAATCTATGAGTATTTTGTTCTACGTACGTACCTACGTTTATTGCAGTATTTCTTTAACCAGCATTCTCAGATATCTCTTGTATCTGTCTTTGACAGCAGTAATGTTCTCAATATATGTGTAGCTGGAAAATGCATGTCACATACAACAACCACCTTGTACGTACAAGAAGGGCAAACCAGAGATATATGATCTATTAGAGTTTTCTGAATTTTCTGGCTTCTCATAAAGAAAGAGTTAAGCTTGCAGTAATTAGGAGTCCCAATATATAAGATATGGAATCCCAATCCAATTCGGACACCAGTCAATTCGATCTCTCTATATAAATATTGGCCCGAATTCTTACCATTTTCATAGGCGGGGCTTTGTGAAAGAGAACATAACATCCAGGCCATGGCCATCGACACTTTCTGCGACATACTTGTCACCTTCATTGAACCAGAAAAGGAGTTTGTATGCACCACGAATAAGTTCTTGATGCAATTCGAGGCGGTGACCAGACGTGTCAGTTCCGACCAGGTGATCACGAAGAGGACCTCGATCGAACTTGACGACTCTAACGACCCAGCATACATGGATGAAGCCCTATCCGAAGCGCTTCTACAGCTGCTAGTCCCACGGCAGGAGCGTAGTTCGTTGGTGAATAAAGTAATGTTGAAAGCCTCCGAGGTGGCGCAGAAACCTAGTCCTTATGCCGGTGGGAAGAGACTGCGGATGCGAGTGAACATCGATATGTTTGTGATTGATGATCATTATGAGAAACTGGAGAGGACGATATAATCCAAGAGCCATCCATAGTGTGTTCGGTTTGTATGGAGGAGATTAGGGTTGGTTCCGGAGCAACTAAAATGCCTTGTGCACATCTTTACCATGAGGGTTGCATTGTAGAATGGCTGCAGCATAGGGGGTTTTGCCCTTTGTGCAAGTTCCGCATGCCTGAAGTTTCATTATCATCAAAAACAGAAGAAGTTCTGCATTCCTAATTAGCACGAATGCGGTAGCCAATATACTTGATTGATATCTATAGTGCATGACATGAGTTTAGGGTGTTCCAATCCAAAATGCTTCTAGTCATGGAATGAATTAGCAAAATACCCAATGATCCTTAAGGATTGCTGTCTTTAACAGCATCAATGTTCATTATATACCTTAAGTACATGAAGCACAAACCCTATTGTTAGGGCTTTAAATGAGGGATAGATTCTATCGATGATGGTCATTGTAAAAAACATGACATTGTAAAATGAGGAAAGAATTAGCAAAATGATGAAGAATAAAGTGTAGAGACAAAGAGATAACAAGAGAGTCATCATCTTATTCATTGATAAGAGCCCTTTATATAGGGAATTACACAATACCAATATGGTAAGGATATGAATACATAGATCTAGTCTAACTACATATCCTATTGGCATAAGGCCAAGGCACACATAGAGAATATCCTAGAACACTCCCCCTTGTGCCGCGCGCTGATATGCCGATGGTGCTGATCTGTTGCCTCGTCAAAAACCTCGTCAAGTCACAAAACCCTGTGGGAGAAAAACTGAACCTTGATCGTAGGA
>NC_020496.1:30336982-30346162 GCF_000184155.1 Fragaria vesca subsp. vesca | reverse complement strand
TATCTACAACTATCAAATTTCTTTCTCCGCTCTCTCGTCTTAATTTCCTAGTAAAGAGAGGAAATGAGGGATAGATTCTATCGATGATGGTCATTGTAAAAAACATGACATTGTAAAATGAGGAATGAATTAGCAAAATACCCAATGATCCTTAATGACAGCAATGTTAAGGATTGCTTTAACAGCATCAATGTTCATTATACACCTTAGTTTTAAGTACATGAAGCACAAACCCTATTGTTAGGGCTTTATTATGAAACAAGAATTTGGCCAACCCTAGATATGTGTTCTATTACAAAATTTCTAGCTTTTGCATTTAAGTATTGTCATGTTTTTTTTACTGAATATCTACAACTAACAAATTTCTTTCTCTGCTTTATTCAAAAAAAATAAAATAAAATAAAATCTTTCTCTGCTCTCTTTTGTCTTTCCTAGTAAAGAGAGGAAAACGAGGGATAGATTTTTATCGATGATGGTCATTGTAAATGAACTTGGTGCATTTTTTACTCACACTGAGTCACACGACAGACCAAAGCTTCACTAACAATTCCCCATGCCATTCTGTATCATCATTAGCTTAACCAACATGGAAAGCCCTTGAGTAGAAGATTGGTGACTAGCTTTGATCAGATGATTTTCATATTAAAAACACCCAAAACCCAAAAAGCCCCCCCGGAAGAACATGATCAAACAAATGCAACAAGTGAATAATTTAGAAGCTTGGCTGTGATTGTGGAATTTGTTTATTTATGCTTCTTCTACATGCGCACATTGAGACAACATGGCAGTTGGAGACTGTTTCTCCTTTCTATTCGAGGAGCACTGAGAATGGGATCCCCACCATTATCTACCGATCAAATCACCTCTCATGATCAAATACTTATTATAAGTTTGAGGGTTGACCCTTAATTGGATTTCAAGTCCTACGCGGCTTCATTCTTTGACTTCCTTTTTTTTTTTTTCTTTATATTGGCTTCTCATTTATGCACCTTCTTTCTTTCCCCCTTAACATTCTCTGATTTCAGTTTAATAACAATGAATGAAACAGAGCTTTTAACTCCTAATTGGATGGTAGGAGTTAGGCCAGGGCATGGCCGGGACGGGCCGGGTATTGGTTGATCCCGGTCCCGATCCCGTAATTATTTTTCGGGACGGGACGGGACGGAACGGGATTACCCTTTTTCAGACTTGATCCCGAAGGTCCCGAAGCCCGATTGAATCCGGGACGGGATCCGGACCAATTCGGGATCCCGGAAAATCAAGAACTTTACAAAGAAAAAAAAATGAACCGATGGTTTTCGATCTATTTCCTTCGGATGAGTTCCAAAGAAAAAAAAATGCCCTAATTCGGCCGAGTTCTGTTTCCTTCAGATGAGATCTAGCCCAGAGTGTACAAAGAAGAATTATAAAATGATGATGATTATAACATCTCAAATGATAAATTAGCAAACTGCATGCGATCCTTGGTGTCAAAAATAATATACGAACACTTGAATCTCGAAGAAGAAGAACATGAAGACCTGGAAAACGAATACCATATCCAAAACAACGACGTGCGCAAGAATCTTCAGAGGTCTAAGGCTCACCAGTCCTCCACCTTCGCCGACGTCAGACAAAGAACACAAATCGAAGAACGTCGATGCTCGATCTCCTTGGGTGCCCTCTGATTTTCAAGATCTAATTGTCTCCCTATGTTGACGACGTCGAGATGAAGGAGATGGAGGTGATGGCCGGAGAGTGAAGAAATTAAGGCTGAGGTTTATCAGAGAGTGAAGAGGAAAGAAAAAAGAATTTGGGGACCTGTGTTCACGTGAAAGGAATAAGAAGGCTGCTGCCTCTTGTTTAATTATTTAGGGTTTATAGTCTTGGAACAATCCAACGGCTCACATGAAGCCATTCTATACATGTTAAAAAGAAAAAATAGTTTTAATATATATTACCGGGCTGGGACGGGATTAAACGGGCCTAAACTAAGTGATCCCGATCCCGTCCCGTTTTATTTAATACAGGATGGGTCGGGACGGAATCTTCATTTTTGATTTTCAGTCCCGTCTCATCCCGTGAATTTTAAAGACGGGATCGGGACGGGCCCTGGGGATCGGTTTTGAATGCCCAGGCCTAGTAGGAGTCACTAAATACTCCACAACTCAAGCTATAGGCACCCCAATAAGGATTGAAATCTGCTGTACCCATTTTGCCCTGTGCCAAGTATGTGCCACCAACAAAATTTTGCCACATAGAATTCCACTCATGACACCTAACAGAGATCTAACACTGTTAGTATTAGGATATTAAATTTATTTTCATTTATTTTTTCATGAAGAAGAAACCCAGACGAAAAAAATGGCAGCAATGGCACCACCATTCCCATTCTCATATTATCAATCATCATCCCATATTCTCCTTCCAATCCGCACCAATAGACTTTTTGGAACACAATTTTGTGGTCTAAACAGACGATGAAGTTGAGGAGAAGTAGAAAGAAAGAAGAAGAAGCGGAGAAGAAAAGGCTGAGTTTATTTTTTCTTTGCTAAAAAACTAAATTTAATAAAACTTAACAGAGTTAGATGTGGTTAGGTGTTGTCAGTGGAATTCCATGTGGCAAAAATTTATTGGTGGCATATAATTGGCACAGGGTAAAATGGGTACAGGTGATGTCCTTCCCCCCAATAATTTAGTCAATTCTCACACTTAAACTAATCTCTACTGGTGAAGCAGTAAACTGCCACATGATTAGAGGCATAGATTCAAATTCTAAAGTCATGAAAAGAACAAAACCTTGAACTAGCCTTCAAATCTGATTAATAAGGTCGGAATACCTTTTACTACAACGTTTGTACCCGTACATTTATGGTGTGTTATTAATTAGTTACTTGTAGTTAGTGCGAGCAATGTCCAAAAAGAACATGATCAATGTATCATTGCTTTTACTTATATATGGTTCAGGTCATCTTGAATTCTCGATCAATGATGTGCTGATGACTTTTTCTTAGTAAAATGAAAGGTTATGAATTAGCTTCTTTTTCCTTTTTGACACACTCCATCTTTTATTTTTCTTCTTTTCCTTTTCAAATTGCACTTGTCAAAGTTCAAATATATTTCTTGCTCTCTTTTCCGAACTTTTAATCTATGAACCAAATAAACCTCTTAACCTAAAAAAAAAAAAAAAAAAAAAAAAAAAAAAAAACCCAAACGAAAATAATACTAAAGGAAATACATTTAGCACCCCATAACTCTTGAATAAGCACTTCTGTTCCTCAAAACGTTGCCAAATCAAGAAGAAAATACAATAGAAACAGAAACACATCTCAATTCAATTTCAAGAAAAAAGAGTCACATATACTACTCGTTTATACAGTTCATCGTATTAATTAATAAAATCTCAATTAAGAAAAAAAAAAACAAACAGAAGAGAAACAGCTAGCTTGTATAACAACATCCCGAGACGAAGGCGTTACTTGTACTAAGGATTTTCGCTCTGTAATTTCACAATCATTGTTTTTTGGTTCCCACTGCTGCTCTTTGCATGTGGAGCTCTACTCCAAAACTCTGTTCATAAGTCGCCCCCACGTTTCCTTGCGTAGTTTGTGGGTTTACACCTCTCTCCCACCATTTCCTACTACACACCAAAAAATATTCCCTTCCTTTCTAACACAAAACAGTGTCAGGAATTTCGAAGATTCCAAACCAGGACGATCTTCGAGATAGATAGAGGTACGAATTCTTGGAGCTTTTGGGTGTATTGGGTTTGTCTCTGTGCTCGATTTGGTGATCTGGGTGCTGCTGCATTTCCCCAGTTAATCTTGAGTTTCAAAGTTTGAAGCTTTTGATATGAAGTAGGCAAAGTTTGAAGCTTTGATATAAAGTAGGCTGCTTTGATCTGAATTCTGAGGGTTTGATTGTGTTCTTACGGATTTTGTGGGATTTTGGTTTTATCTGAAGACTATTTTTTCAGTGTAGTTTTGGTGAGACCAAGTAAAACTAGTATAGAAGACTTTGGTTTTACCAGGTCATTTTGAATTGGGGGTTTCTGAAATCTCAAGAGAATTTCAGCCAATTACTGCTGGTTGTTGTCGATACACTGTTAGGCAGACATTGTAGGATCGAATTTAGCTTTTGTAATGGTTTAGCTGATCTGTGATTCTGTGACTGAAAGCGACTAGAAATTGTTGATGGAAACTACAACAATCCAGAACTAGGGAGTTTTCCGCATTCAATTTGAATCCAAATGTCTTCAACAACATCACCTTCTCCAAATTCTTCACCCTCTGCAAACCCACCAACCAGCTCATCAAATTCCACAACTACTGCCACCAATGGCTCCTCCCCTCCTCCACAAACTTCCTCTTCTTCTCCTCCTCCAGCCGCCTCAGCCGCTCCCCCTCCAGCATCCTCACCGCCACCGCCTGTACCATCATCACCACCTCCTCCTAGTGTAGCATCATCTCCACCACCAGCTTCCCCACCTCCAAAGTCTCCCCCTTCCCCTCCTCCTCCTGCTTCACCTCCAGCAGCATCACCGCCACCTCCAAAACCAACTACTACCCCTCCCCCGGCTGCACCACCATCAGGAGGCTCCCCTCCTCCCAAAGCCTCCCCAACACCCCCATCAAACACCTCACCGCCACCTAAGTCCCCTCCTCCTCCAGCTGATGCATCACCACCTTCAGCCAATTCTCCACCACCACCAAAAGCGCCAGAAAAGTCTCCTCCCTCCCCCACTGTTACACCACCTCCATCTGGTTCTCAGTCTGCTCCACCACCAGCTGATAACACCCCTCCTGAGTCCACATCACCACCGCCTTCAGTTCCCTCATCGTCTTCCCCTCCTGCTCCGCCCAGTAATTCATCAACTCCTACACCCTCGGTCACACAGAAGCCAACTGCAAAGTCAACCGCAAATGGTACACCTGGAAGTTCAAAAGGGTTGAACACTGGAGGAGCTGTGGCAATTGGAATTGTGGTCGGGGTGCTGGTGCTCAGTCTTGTTGTGATGGCTGTGTGGTTTGCTAAGAAGAAGAAGAGAAAAAGTGGATCGACTCTTTACACCATGCCTTCTCCCTTTGCTTCATCCCAGAATTCAGGTAACATAATGATCATATACAACTTCAACTATGTCAATTTCGGGTGGGTCTGTTGACTCTCAACTACTCCAACCTTTTTTGCATTGAGTAGAATTAATTCTAGCAGCTGCCCTTAAAGAATTTGGACAGATTTAATTGTGTAAAGTACTAGAGAATGCAAATTACATACCTTTTTGACATATTCATTTGTAAAGAATCTACATCTTATTATATCATGGAATGCGCAAAGAATGCAAGAATGTAGGAAGCAATTTGAAAAAATAGGAACAGCTTTAGACGTTTAGAACTCTTTTCCAAAAGCCTTTCTAGATAGTTCATCCTCTAGACTAGGGACCTTAGTAGATAGTTCATTCTGCTGTTATCATACTATAAATTTATATGACCTGTAGCTGTGGCAGTACAATTTTGTTGAAGTAAACCTTGTGAATTACTCAGCAAGCTTTAGTTGAGTATCCTGTTGAGGACATTGAATTCATACTAATGTAACTTTTTTCTGCTCTCCAGATTCTGTATTTTTGCGGCCACAATCTCCATCTCCCCTCGCAGGAAATGGTTCTGGTAAAGAATTCATGTATGCACAATCAGAGTCTGGAGCAAGCAATTCAAGATCATGGTTCACATATGAAGAACTGATCCAAGCCACAAATGGATTCTCAAAACAGAATCTTTTGGGTGAAGGGGGATTTGGTTGTGTGTACAAAGGTATCTTGGAAGATGGAAGAGAAGTTGCTGTTAAACAGCTGAAAATTGGTGGTGGACAAGGGGAACGTGAGTTCAGAGCTGAAGTTGAAATCATCAGTCGAGTACATCATCGTCATTTGGTTTCCCTGGTGGGTTACTGTATATCTGACCATCAAAGGTTGCTTGTCTACGACTTTGTTCAAAATGATACCCTTCATTACCATCTTCATGGTGAGCCATACTTCTTATTTAATAGAAAGAAAATCTACAATATTTGGGAACCTATAGGTCTTGATGACTCATCTGTTGGGTCTAATTCTCCAAGTGTAATTGGTAATTTTCAGTAACTATCTAAATCTCCAAATGGTGCTTGAGGATTTTCGCATCATTTTAATTATGCTAGAAAAGGAACATCATTATATGATTCCCATTTACTGCATACTAAATGTAAAGTACATATCCTCTCTTTTAAAAGAATGTACCTTTAACTTTCATCTATTGAAAAATTTCAGGTCAGGACATGCCGGTTATGGATTGGGCAACTAGAGTCAAAGTTGCCGCTGGTGCAGCTCGTGGGATAGCTTACTTACATGAAGATTGTGAGTTTCTTCTGTTATATATTACAATTTGCGGTGCACCTTTCTTATAACTTGGATTACTTGAATGCAGAACTATACTCTGGAATGACAACTCTTTAATGTTGTGTTGATCAGTGAATTCAATGAACAGAAACATGTTCTGGC
The DNA here is from genome assembly GCF_000184155.1 of Fragaria vesca subsp. vesca. Classification (NCBI taxonomy): domain Eukaryota; kingdom Viridiplantae; phylum Streptophyta; class Magnoliopsida; order Rosales; family Rosaceae; genus Fragaria; species Fragaria vesca. The sequence continues at coordinate 30,339,654 of NC_020496.1, read as the reverse complement.
ATCAATCTAGATTTAAGGACATAGAGTCATGTATGCTATGTTACAGCCATCAGTAATCATGTTGCAAATTACATGCGAACACGGCTCTATACATTAATCAAAGCCCTATAATTGAAATGGCCTTTAATCATCTGAAATTGTTACACTGGGAAAGAATGCCTGTGAACAGAATACATATTCAAGTCAACAGTTGCCTCCATTACTGCATTTATCCTTGTATTATCAACTGTTATTTTAATTTTCAGTCAACAATTGCCTCCATTACTGCGTTTATCCATGTATTGTATAGCATCTGGTTCTCTCACTGAATATTTGATCATAATGTCTTTGTCAGGCCATCCTCGCATTATTCATAGAGATATCAAGTCATCAAACATTCTTCTAGATGGCAATTTTGAAGCTCAGGTATGCCTGTTTACACAAATTTTATCAACAAAACAAAAAGATCAGCTAGTTAGAGCATGTAACACCGATGCATTCTAGTGTTCTGCCATGAGCCTTTTGGCGGTGTTCGTGCAATGTGGACAATGTTTTCTTACATTGCCCTCAGCAGCGAGAGCTCATTCTTGCAGTCTCCAATTGTTTTTCCTTTGATTGCACTTGTTGTTCTAAAGATGCAATTGCTCACACTAACAGGTTGCGGACTTTGGGCTTGCAAAGCTAGCATTGGATACAAATACACATGTAACCACACGAGTCATGGGAACATTTGGGTATATGCTTGTACTTTTGGACCATGATTGTCCCCATTTTCAATCTTTTAACTTGTTCTGATGGATGGAATTGTGTCATTGTTCAGATACATGGCTCCAGAATATGCAACAAGTGGAAAGTTAACAGATAAGTCTGACGTTTATTCTTATGGTGTTGTACTATTGGAGTTGATTACTGGTCGCAAGCCTGTGGATGGCTCTCAGCCATTGGGTGATGAGAGCCTTGTTGAATGGGTAAATTTATATACACCAAATTTTCTTTTCTAGGTTGTCGAAATTATTTTGTTTTCAATTATTTTATTTTTTTTTGAAGAAAATCATTTTCTCTTGCATTTTTTTGGTTATTTCTTTTGATTAAATGAGGGTCAAGTTATGTTGGAATCTCATATGGCTGAAATGAGAAAGAAAAAAAGTCATGTGATATTGCTAGCATGCAACTGATGCAAGGCTTTTTATTTTCACATGTTAACACAGTGATGGATACTAATTTGAGTCTTTTCCCTCTAAAAGGTTTCTTGTGCTCCTCAATCCTGAATATGCTTGTAGTCTCCAGCTTTGGAATCTTTTGCACACTTGATATCAAATTTGAGTTTTAGGCTTCTCGGTAGAGTCTGTTCTCCAAAAGGGCAAACATATCTAGTGTAATCAAAATGTTATGGTTCGACAATATAGCGCACACCTTCTAGCATTAGTTAAAACATTGAATAACAGCCAAACTTTTCCTACAGGCTCGGCCTTTGCTTACTGATGCTGTTGAAACCGGAGACTTAAGTGAGCTGGCAGATCCAAGGCTGGATAAGAATTATGTTGAGAGTGAAATGTTTCGAATGATTGAGGCGGCTTCAGCTTGTGTTCGTCATTCAGCTACAAAAAGGCCACGAATGAGACAGGTATGAAATATTGTATAAAAAGTCCCACATTTGTTCTGTACTGCAGAGAGGTTATAAGTTTTATCCCCTTTGCAGGTGGTAAGAGCTTTAGACTCCTTGGATGATACCTCAGATCTCAGCAATGGAATGAAACCTGGCCAGAGTGAAGTTTTTAATTCCGCAGAACAGTCTGCACAAATTAGAATGTTCCAAAGAATGGCATTTGGTAGTCAGGATTACAGTACGAGTTACTTTAATCAAAGTCAGAGTAGCTGGAAAAGTAGAGATAACGGTGACCAAACTCGAAGTAGCTGGAATAGAGATCAGCGAGAACAGAGTAGAGAGCATGGGGACCAAACTCGGAGTACCTGGAGTAGAGACCAGAGAGATAAGGATACTGTAATACCCATAGATAGATCTAGAGGATGGAACATTTGATACAATTTAAGGCACATGTTGCAATCTAGAGTTCAACCAACTATATTGGGCTGTTGGAACAGGGTTGTGTTGCTCATTTTTCGCATAATTTTTTGTGTTCTCTGCTAACATGAGTTTGTTGCAAGGATGCCCCATTTCTGTATTCTTTTGTAATGTAGATTCATTGATACAGTATTGTATGTAAGCTATTATTTGAGGTTTTTATATAGAAGGTATAACATACATGCGTTCAAGCCTTTTCATTTACCAGAAAAACACTACCAAATGCTACCTAAAAGAAATTCAGATGATGCCAAGTTGCCAACACACTCCTAACTGGTCTACATCAAGCAGTTTAGCATCTGGATCAACTTTTAACGGTAACTACTGTTAACTCTTTACATGTCAACCATGAATTGATATCTAAATTAAATTGGCATATTAGAGAACAAGAATGTTACACACATGATCATGTCAACCATGAATTGTGGGCACTTACCACCCTCGTGCCTTTCATCTACTTTTCTTCATCTACCACACTCAATAAAAGAGGCATTTAATTATGGGAGTTTGATTTATAAGTCTACCTTCTTGTTTAAAATATATGAAATAAAACTCCGAGAGAGAGAGAGAGAGAGAGAGAGAGAGAGAGAGAGAGAGAGGAGAGAGAGAA
>NC_020496.1:30315734-30336962 GCF_000184155.1 Fragaria vesca subsp. vesca | reverse complement strand
GAGAGAGAGAGAGGGCAATGGCAATGGAAGAGGTGGTGGTGCCAAACCCATTGATGATCTCTTTGAAGGAGGAAAATAAAAGCTGTGTAAACTATGCATTCAGGTGCAGTTGGGATATTTCAAGAGAGAAGAACCTGGTCTGTGTGACCAGTGGGAATTCATACCTGGGTTCTCACATAGTTAGAGCTCTTTTGGCGCACGGATACCTGGTTCGAGTCACCATTCAAAACCAAGGTAGCCAGCTAGAACTTTTCACAATCACTAATTGTTTTGCCAAGTTATGATCTTGTTTTTTCACTCTTCTTTTCGATCTCTATATATGTTATGCATGAGTAGAGGATTATGAAGACATGAAGAAGCTAATGAGAGATGAAGAGATACACCAGCTAGAGAGTGTTGTTGTGGCAAAGATGGGAAACTTGGATATGCTTTGTGATGCTTTTAGGGGTTGCCATGCAATTTTTCATAGCTCCTCCTTCATTGATCCACATGGTGTCACTGGTTATTCTGTAAGTTTGCCATATATACTGTAATACTGATTACTGATTAGAACGTGTTTGGATTGTTTAGGTAGAGGTACTTGTGTAAATTATGCTCGTTTGAAGAATCAGAAGTTAGAAGTTTGACTGTTTATTTTATAACATTAAAACTTGTTTCTGTAACTCATTTAACACTTTTAACTAGAAAAAGATTTCTAAGTTCCAGCTAGATCAGTGATGTCAGACTACTTAATAGTGAGTTTAGGTATTTTTTGTTTTCTTTCAGACAATAAGGTTGCATTTACATATTTATAGGGACAGATGGCATTTCTTGAAACTGAAGGGGCAAAGAATGTGATAGAAGCTTGTGGGAGGGCAACATATGCGAAGAGATGCATCTTCACTTCCTCTCTTCTTGCCTGTATCTGGGCAGGCGATAGCGAGAACAAGGTCATTGATGAGTTTAGCTGGAGCAATGTAGAATTCTGCAGAGAAAACAAGGTATATAAAGAGTGAGTTTCTTGATGTTGGATCACTTAGCAGTTAGCACAGTGATTAAAGAACTATATATGAACAAATTGTTGTGAACATCATTTGTCGATATATATTCACTTCTTTCTTATGGTAAATAGCTTTGGCTGGCTTTGGGGAAGACCACTGCGGAGATAGCTTCTTGGAGAAAGTCGAAGGAAATGAAAGTTAATCTTGTGACAGTTTGCCCTGGCCTTCACATGGACCCATGTGCTCACCAGGACAACTATATACCCTATCTCAAAGGTATACTAAATGCATCACAGAACCTTATATTATCAAATCCGCAATGTTTATCTTACTAGACATGATGACATGTTATGTTCTCAGATTATCAATGTACATGACCATATCGACAATTTAATAGCACAACATGTCACAAAGCCACTTGAGAACATGCATTTTCCATTGCATGATGCTTGACTTACATTTTGTGATGTGTTTGTAGGTGGCAAGGACATGCTTAAAAATGGTCACTTAGCCATTGAGGATGTGAAGAAGGCCGCAGAGGCGCACGTCTATGTTTATGAAGCCATGGATAATGGAGCATGTGGGAGATACCTATGCTTTGGGAAGGTTATAAGAACAAGAAGTGAAGCCATCGAACTAGAAAACAGCTTAAAAGTTCAGGGTTTGTTATCAGGAGGAGGAGGAAGCCATGAAGTCTCAGATGAAGAAGCAGATGCAGAAATAAACAGCATGCTTAGTAATGCAAAGCTTGTCAGATTGATTCAAACTTCTAAAAGATTATCGTGCAAGCTAGAAGTTTAGATTTGTATATTACTGCATATTTGGTAGACAAATTAGGAGGGGAGAGAATACTCTTGAGGAAAAGAGATTAAGACTGAAAGTGGGAGAGAATGGTAGCCATAGAGTAGAGGCAAGCTTCATGACAGTCTTTGCAAGTAGCGCGATCGACATGTAGTTTACAAATAACATTGCTAGGATGTTATGACCAGGAATTTAGCTGAAACGAAGGGATTAGTTTGTGGCCTATGCCATAGTGCTTTTCCTGTGTTTGGAAGTCTTTGAATCCTTAATAAAACAATATCCCTCCCACCAATACTCTTCTAACCAACTATTCCTATATCTTGGTGTGCCAAGTTTAAGAGAAAGCTTGTGTGTATTGATGGATTCAATCTTCTAAAAAAGTAGCTTAATTCCATGACTGCATTTGGAGAAAAGACTGAAAGAGAGAGATGCATGTGTAGCCATAGGGTTGACAAAAGCTTGATGACAGTATTGCAGTGGTGACTGGTGAGAGTAGTATGCAAATCACATTGCTAGAGGAGGATGTTGCATTCTATGACCGGGCAAATATAATGGCCTAGGCCATAGTTTACATTCTTGAATCTTTATTTGATTTACTATTGTGAACTTCGACTAATCTTATTCACTAGAACTAGCTAGACCAAATGCTAGTTGACTTTTAACACTTATTTTTGTTGGACTATGCTTCTTCACCCCAAAGGTTGAGAGAGAGAGAGAGAGAAAAACAACAACATTAACTAAATAACTAAAGCAAAACTATTGTTAGTCATGATACATATTCGAGACTTAAAAAAAGTTTGAGATACTTTGTATAAAGCCGGAACTCTCAATTATTTTCCCGCAATATCACATGCAACCAAACATCGTTCAACTGATTATTACTTCATTTTAGACATTCACTTACTCGAAAAACTTTACTAGCAAAATTGGTTTTCACCTTTCAAACTCCGCAAACTGGAATCGATCATTATTTGGTTTGGTTTGATTTTCTCTATTCTACCACTATATAAATAACATGTGACACTCGGTCTAATCTCCCGATTGTCATCAAACCGAACCGAATCAAACCAAACCAAACACAACAACTCGAAAGCCCAATTCACCAAGCAAAAGTTACCATGAACAAAACGGCGTCGTAAATTCTAAACGAAGCGTAGTAAAGTAAAAGGAGACCGAGAGGAGTAGGAAGTGTAGGAGAATCGTATGATATAGAAGAGTACAGAGAAGTTGAGTTTAGTTGAGTTCGAGAACAAACAAGAGACAGAATAGTAGAGTCTTTGTAGTTTCGAAGCATCGCGATCTCGGAAACAATGGGGGAGGAGAGAGAAGACCCGCAGAGGCTGAAGAAGATAGCGGCGGCGGCCTACGACTACGAGAACGACCCCAGATGGGCCGACTACTGGGCCAACATCCTCATCCCTCCTCACATGTCCTCCAGCCCTGACGTCATCTCCCATTTCAAGCAGAAGTTCTACAAGCGCTATATTGTCAGTCTCCATCTGCCTTTTTGATTTGGGATTTGGGTTTTCTGGGGTTTTGTTCTAATTTTCGTTATTGGGTTTTGTGTTTGATAATTTATATGCTGAGATTCTGTCTGAATTGTATAAAGTTTGGAGCTTTCGTTTCTTTGTTTCTCAAAAGTTTGATTTTTGCTTTTGTTCTAGTCATAGAAGGTGGTGATGGTTTTGTTAATAACTGCTGTTTCTGTGAATTGGGTGATTGAGCCTTTAGGAAATTGTGTGCCTTTAGTTTGTGGGATTGTATGCATCTTCATAGTTGTTATTGTTCAGTTAGTGTTGAATTACTAGCATTCTGGTGAATTTTTTTTTTTTTGGGAATTGTAATTGATTGGCTGGGTTATTGGCTTTTAAAGAGATCCCGAATCCCATATATCAAGTTATTTGCACCGGCTTGTTTGCATATTGACAAAGTTTTGCACTTGGATTTCATGAATAGGATCCGGAGCTTCTGGTGGATACAATGTCCGTCAGCAGTCCTTCTAAGCCAACGAGGCCTTCATCATCATCATCGTCGTCCCGGTCTACAAGTGACAGTGCAGGTTGAAATGCAATCATTTTTCACTATTTACTGTTAATAAGATAATAGAGGTTAGCTCAAATTGTCATGCCATAAAAAAGAATCGAGTTTGTTTGCTGTTTAGTAGCCTGAAATTTGTTGATAGCAAGTTGAACTTGATGGGTTTGTAGGATCAACTCCTAGAACGTCAGGAGCATCAGCAGCATCAGGAACATCACCAGCAAGTTCCCCAACTAATCTGCGTTGGGATCGCCAAACCATTGAATTTTCTGTTAATGCTTGGGTACAGTCAATCTACTCATCATGCATACTATACGAATACACTTGTTTACTTATGTAAGATTACACATTTAACTCCTCTTATGTGCACATACTTGCGCTACTTTTCCTTTGCGTTTCTCAAGTTGGCCATATTTTTTAGAAGAATCATGTTTTATGTAACTTTTCTACCTCTCAATATCCTTGAAACCAGGCTCAGTAATACAGAATGTGAGTTATACATTGATAAAAGCATATCAAAGAATATATATCAATAAGCAGATGCTGTACGTTGAAGTTTCTGTTAACTGCTTCAGTAATTAAAACGGTGGGAAGGCACTGAGCTGGTCACTTTATCATTTTTTCAGCCTGAACTTTATTTGTTATCTTTTTTGTTTGTTTCTTTAATCCAAATGTGAATGTGACTGTGATTCAGTTTTCTAAGGTTCCTTCTTTCTGAATCTCTCATGCATGATGGCCCAATTTAAACTTGTACGCCGCAAGCAAGAAGCAAAGTTTGCTTTAGATTGTAGTGTTTGAAACTATGTTGCTTCTGAATTCAAAATCTCATTCGCTTGTTCAAATAGCTATTTAGTCATTTATATCTTTAAAAAGTTGATTTTGAATTAAAAGTGAGCTTAATGAATCATTATTTTTTGGTCAGAGGTCTTGTATTACACATAGTACTCCAGCTACTCTTGCTTTTTTGGGTAACAACATTCACTAAATTTACTGTTGGTATCATTCAATCTGTACTTTTACCTTTCCTTCAGGTGTTTCTTGTGGCTGTGCTTGCCATTCTCCCATTGGTGCCTAGGCACCTTTCAAATAGGGCATATCGGCTTTCTTTTATGGGCACAGCATGTTCCTCTCTTTATTCCTTGTACTCGCTTTATGGAGTAAGTACTAAACTTTAGATACACCAACTTTGTGCTATTTTATTGGTTTATTTATGGTGTCCTTGCTGTTATTTCATTGACTTATCTTTACTGTTTCAGAAACCAAGGGAGTGGAACTTACAGGGTTTGCAAGTTTACTTTCGGTCAATAGTCATGGCTAAGGATTTTATCTACTTGATATACTGCGTGACCTTTGTCACGTCCCATCTTTCTCTCAAATGTGAGCAAGTCTTATGTCTCAAGCTCTCTCTCTCCATTCTTGCATTTCTTTTCTTAGTTGTGTCTAGCTTAATTATGTATCTCAATTGCAGTCGCCCTGATTCCCATTCTATGTCGGGCTCTTGTACGTGTTGCCAAGTTCCTTAGGCGCAACTTTAGTCAATCCTCATTGTACAGGTAGGAAATTTGGTGCTTAACAGTGTTGCCTAATATTGGATGTGTGTTAGATTTCTGGTCTTACGAAAGAATGATATTTTATTGTACCTTTTTTTTTTCTCTAAATGTTATTCTAAGGATCTACCATGTGGATTCCATTCAGGATTCGTGGAGTGCTTTAACATGTTGATTTGGTGTACAGCTAACTAAATATTTGCTTCTTCTGTTCTCTACGGAGTCATATTCTCTTTTCCTTGATGATAAACAGGAAATATTTGGAAGAGCCTTGCGTTTGGGTCGAGTCAAATACAACTACACTCAACATACTTTCTTCACATGTTGAGATTGGAAATGGCTTCCTTTTGATTATATCTTTGCTCTCGTGAGTTGCTTGGAACCATTGTCTCTGGTTTGTTTTAAAGATAAGTTTCTATCTAGTTTTTATAATTCATTACTAAACTTTTTAATTCTTATAGGTGGCAACGCAACCTTATACAGACATTCGTATATTGGCAGGTAGGAATAATTTCTTTTAGGATTCTTTTATCATGGATGTGGAATGAAATCTCTGTTTTATGGGGTTAAAGTTTTTCCAATTGTGATATCATGTTCACTTTCCTACCCTCACCTACATGCACACAATGCATGCATACAGTGATGCATGCAACTGACGCAAGCATGCATTGAATTTGTGCAAGAAATTCATCCACCTAGCCAAACTAATTAATTTTTAGATGTTATCCGTCTCTTTAACTATGGAGTTTATAAGTTGAGTTTGTCCATACTGTAAGTCCAGGTGACCATGTGGTTACTTTGGGTAATGAACTTGTTCCTTTCTGTCATCGTAGAGTCAGGAAGCATCTAGAGTGATTAGGTATTTATTTATAATCATGTCAACCTTATATCGCATAGGTGGTGATACTATTTATTTTCAACATGTTTTGCAGTTATTGAAGCTCATGTATCATGCTCCAGTGACTTCTAACTACCATCTAAGTGTGTGGACTAAGATAGGAAGGACTGTTCATCCATTCATCCAACGCTGGGCCCCATTCTTGGAGACTCCCGTTTCTGCAGTCCAGAGATGGTGGTTAAGGTAGAGACGGAATGACGAGAGCAGCGAGTTTCAATGGAAATTTTCTTGAATGCTCATGATATAAAGAAAAACATGTTGTCAGATATATTGGATTAGCAAACGTTCATTTGGATTCTAGGATGGATAAAGTAGAAAGCATCTCCACTGAGGTTGTGTTGAATTTCTAGTTCTACTATGAACTAACCTATTTATCTCATATGAACTCTTATGTATGAAAATTTTGCTTGATAGCTAGGCATTGCTAGTTGGCATTACCAAAAAGTGTCTTGCTGGCTGAATGTTCTTGATGATGCAAGGAATTCGATATCATCTGATTAGAATGTCAATGATTGAGGTTTGCTTGTACGGATTATGATATGTGCATTCCCGTTCTCAGGAACTCAAAGGCAGCGATGCTGGCTGATCCTCCAACTAATGGCGCCATTTTAGGCTGGAAATCAGCTTCTACATCTCAACCCTTTTTGTCTCGTTGACAGGATTCAAATGTAGAAATGAATATCCCATATAAAAATGGTAACCCCAGCCGATGGCAGCTACTTCGTCCCGGACTCCTGCCCCTCACCTTTCTCAATTCCCCTCCGCCTCACTCCCCCTAATTCTACCAAACCACCAGACTTTTCTCACAGAGCTGAAATTTCGTTTTGGCGGCTCCTGCATTGCCTTCTTCCCTGGCCTTCGATTACCAAGATGGTTTTCTGCATTCTTATTTCCATCCTCTCCGTTTTTGTGGTTGCCCATGCATTCTTGATCTTCATCTTCTTGAGGGTTTAAGTTATCACACGTGACATTTTTTTATTGGATGGTAAGTGTTGATGGTAGGCAAATTTGATTCCGCTTCGAAACCTAATAACAGGCAGTGGTCAAATTTCATGAAACCGGAAATCTTTGTGCAGAGACCTAAACCACGTTCCTCACTATTATTAATTATTATTCTTCTCATCAAGTCTTAATTATTAGACTAATAATGCAAAGATTCTCCATCTTTCCGGAGTTTCCCCCATAACGGGTGGACCCCGCCCCCGAACAACAAAGGCGCCACGTGGCCACATTTCTATTCCAGACCCACACTCTCACCCTGAATAAATGGGGGAAAGCTCTCTCTGTTCTCCACCACCACCACCTTCATGCTTTCAATCTCAACCGTTTAAACCAATTTTCACTTACCATTTTTAACCTCCAAATTTCACCGAGTTTACCACAACCTCTCTCTCCGATTCGATTGTGAAAAAAATGAAGTTGGAATCTCCGACGGAGTCCACGGCGAGCAGCCTCCGGCAATCCGCGTCCTCGGCGGTGGCGGAGGAGTTAATGGAGATGGAGACCAAGCCATTGCTAACCAAGGTTCTCAGCTATCCTCCCGCTGCTACTGCAAGCATCGGCCAGCGTCGCCGAACAAAATCTTCGCCGGCGACGCCGCGTCCCAGCCGCCAGAACTCGTTCAGCCGCGATATAGGCCACGCCGCCAAGGAGACCTACCTGGTGACTAGCCTCAGCTTCACGCTGCTTCAATACCTCGGGTACTTTACTTTCTCTCGGAAGCCCTAGTTTAATCTAATCTAACTGTGTTTAATCGCTGAATTAGATAAGGAAATTTTGTTATGTCGAGCGTTAATTATCTGGATTGAATCTATTTGTTTGCTTGTTAAAAGATGTGTTTAGTTGAAAATGATTGATTGCGAAGTTAATCTGGAAATTTGGGATGTTTCTAATCATTTATTTTCATTCAGGGTAGGCTACCGGTGGATCACAAGGTTACTTGCTCTTTATTGTTATGCCATGTTACTTATGCCTGGATTTCTTCAAGGTTTGTGTAATTAACCAACTACTTGTTCAATTTTTTTTTTCCTTTTACTTTCTCTGTAATTTTGGTTTGTGTGTATGGTGATAGGTGATAACTCGGAATTATTGGTATCGTTATTTTTTGTGTGTAGTTGCATATCTTTATTACTTTTCAAGCCAGGTCCAGCGTAGTATTGTTTACGGAGATCAACCAAGAAATAGGTAGGTGAACTTTGTTAAAACTTAAAAGGTTACTTCTGTTGTTCTTTCCTTTTAACTGACTTTGTGACCCCATTTTCACTATGTATTTTTAGCAGGTTGGATCTGTATTTTCCGAAAAATACTGATGGGAAAAAGCCTGTTGTGGTGTTTGTGACTGGTGGAGCCTGGATTATTGGGTGAGTTTTTAATAGATGACTGTAATGATTAAACTGGTGGAAATTGTTAGTTCAGTAATTTCTAGAAATCTCTTCTTGTTCTTTCATGAATTCATATAAAGGCGTAGGGATGATATTGTCGTATTCTTTCAGGGTGTTATGCGAACCATATTTAAAATTAAGTTTCTGATTAGGTATGTGTAGCCATTTATTTAGTTATTTGACATTAAGTTTCTACAGTTTCATGGTGGTTCAGGTATAAAGCATGGGGTTCTCTTTTAGGTATGCAGTTGGCTGAGAGAAACATCATAGTGGCATGCATTGATTACAGGTAATTAGCTATATTTGATGGAAGTTTTAGAAAAAAAAAAAAAAGAGTAGGCACTTCTTATTAAAGGGACATAGTAGTTATAAAACTATGTCTGTATTATATAGTAAAAAGCTGCAGTCAAAATGGCAAAGAACAGGGTATAGTCATTTATCAGTTTTTAATAACCAAAAAAGGTGATTTAGCCATGTTTAATTGATGCCAATGTGTCAGTTTCCATATCATGATCACTGACCTGAAACCTAAGTATATGGCATTCTAATTTAAAGATTAAAAGAGCCTCTTGTTTTCTGAAGTTTGCCTTTCTAAATATTCTTTTGAATGATTCTATATATATTAAAAATTCAGTTATATCATATAACCATCAATTATACAGTATTTACATCCAGTTTGTCCTCTGCAAATGATGCTGATGTGAATCATATGATGTATGCAGAAATTTTCCCCAGGGTACCATCAGTGACATGGTTGAAGATGCTTCCCGGGGTATATCATATATCTGCAACAATATAGCAGACTATGGAGGTGACCCTGACAGGTAAAACTGTAATTATTATTTTCTTCCTTTTCTCACACCATCTTGTAAGTTGTATCTGTGTGATTGATTTTTTATTTTTTTTCCCATTGGTCCTTTTGTGATTTTCTTGAGTAGAATCTATCTAATGGGGCAATCCGCTGGCGCACATATTTCTTCTTGTGCTCTTTTGGAGCAAGCGATCAAAGAATCTAAGAAGGAAGAGATCTCTTGGAGCGTCTCTCAGATAAAGGCTTACTTTGGTTTATCTGGCGGGTAAAGTTTACTTGTTACATTAGTATGAATATGCTGGGTGTATACTGTATTTGAAAAATGATAAATTGATGAATGGGAAAGGTGTACTTTATTTGATCCAATGTGTCCTGAATTAGGGAAGAGGAGTAAAAAAGCAGAAATCTTTCCATCAGTTCATATACTTTTGCCACCTAACAATGGCAATGTGTAGCATCATGATGGCATGACTTATGACCATTTCTACTTTGGTATTGTTGGTTAATCTTTTGATCGACAGCTATAGGTTAATAAGTGTATATGTTTCCTCTTAACAGGTATAATTTATTTAATTTAGTTGATCACTTTGATAGTCGTGGACTGTATCGATCCATTTTCTTAAGGTACGTACTTACCGTATTACGTTTTGCTAGCTACTCATTGGCACAGTTTCTACCTTGTATATTTCTCTTTCTTATTTCATGGAGTAATTGTTCTGACATGTCATTGCAGCATTATGGAAGGTGAAGAATCCTTCCATCGATTTTCTCCTGAAGTTAGGGTACAGGACCCAGGCAATAAAGATGCTGTTTCTATCTTGCCTCCTATCACTCTGTTCCATGGAACTGCAGATTATTCTATACCATCAGATGCGAGGTTAGAATTCTCTATATGATAGTTTCATAATATATAGTGATGCTCACGGTGTACAAATTGTACTCATAAATCCTATAAGAAATGGTATTATCCTTATTCAGTGCCACCTCATATTGTTCTTTAAAAAAGGAGGAACTGTCATGTAGTGTTAGTAGTTAAGACACTCAAAGATATGCTGTATGCATTTAATGGAAATCTCCACCAGTTTTGACATATATGGATATTTAATTTTTCTCAAAAGTTTATAACGGTGTTATATTTTCAAAAACTAATGTGTTACTATGTGCAGTAAGATTTTTGTAGATGTTCTTCAAAGGGTAGGAGCTCAAGCTGACTTAGTTCTATATGATGGAAAGACCCATACAGACTTGTTCCTTCAAGTAAGTTTCTGATGTAAATTATAGAAATGTGAAGGATGGGAATCTGAAATAGGACACCTGGAATCTACCCATGTCATAACTCTCCGCATTTTGCAGGATCCCTTAAGAGGTGGTAAAGATGATTTGTTTGACCAACTAGTTGCTGTAATACATGCCGATGATAAGGAAGCTCTTGAGCAAGATGCTGTGGCGCCTCCTAGAAGGCGCCTTGTTCCTGAGATCTTGTTGAAGTTGGCAGGCAACATCAGCCCCTTTTAGGCCTCAAACTTGTCATTGTTTTTCACAAAAACCAATTAGGTAGACAGAAAGAGGAGGATTCTAACAGTTGGTGGAGAGATTCAAATCATTTTGGATAGTGACTACAATGAGGTGGTCTATACGTTGAAGTTACAGATGAGTAGTGGCCTCAGAATATAATCCGGAGATTTATACTTGTAATCTTATCAGCATTCTTGTTCTTGTATTAATCTATGATGAATATCTTATTTTCTTAATCTAAAGATGGAAATATTTCATTTTCTTGATCTATGGAAGTAATATTCAGAAAAGGGACCAAATCAAAAACCTCATTAAGCAATAACATATAGAACAATGAACTCTACCTCATTAAGTAAAAAAGATTGAAGTTTGTCATATCAAATGTTGTAAAACAAAATTTTTTAACTGTTTGATTACTTGCTTTGATTGACCTAGATGAAGAATGTTGCATTGAACTGCTTGCACCTTCAAAACTCACTTTACATTGTTTGTGCATTTCTTTCGGACATCGATACAAACCCCTATTAACTTGGGGGAAAATTAAGGGAAGTCACAATCGGGCAAAATGATGGTGATATTAGCTACAGATAAACCAAGCAATCTGTGTTCAAACTGAGAGCTAATTTCACAAAGCTGAACAAAATTGTCAATAACTTCACTATTTAGGGGTTTTGTCAGCAGATGGTGGAGGGACATTTTGAACTGGGGTGGCAGGCTTTTGAACTGGGGTGGCAGGGTTTCGACTTGTGCTTGAGCTTATGGTTGCACTTGCACGCTCCTCAGCTTCATAATGCTTGCGTAATCTCTCCTGAAGTGCTCGTACTCGATTTTCAGTCTTTCGAAGCTTCCTCCATCTGTAGGTAGTCCAGAGGGCCAAACCACCATATACAACACCGTAGGAAGCCCACACATAAGGGTAGGTCTCTGCATGCTCTTTGATTTCCCTATACTTTGCTTCCACTGCTCCAATGAAACCACCAGCTTGGGAATTCTCAGTTTGCTGATTTTCTTCTCCGGTATCCTGAGTTGCCATTCCTCAAAACATTCACGCAACTTCGCAATTGAAACTTCTGCAATAGAATTGGTAATTCCGAAACAGTGAGCATATCAATTTCAAACTCATAAGACATGACTAAACAGGTAAACAATGAGAAGAACACTACATGACCGTAATCATGCCACAATCCTGCAAACAACTATACCAACCATTTGAACTAAGTCGCAGCCAAAATACAACAGAAAAATTGATACACACAAAGTTAACCGCATTATTAGCAAACCTAATGCCTCAAAGAACTAGTTCAGACAATTACACCAAGTTCAATCACATGTAACTGGCCTGTCATTTCATAGTAAACACAAGCAATACAAGACTTACAGAGAAAAATAATTTCCATAATCGACTTGAAATTGAATATAGAGCTAAGAACTGGCATTCATTTGACCGTTCTGTAATAAAAATTTAGAGACGAACTCCTAAATTTCACATCATATATCTCCCAAATCCAACATAATCAACTACAGCCAGAGTAATCAACCACCCAAAAATCAGAGGGTCATGAAATGGAACACCCATATACCCATCAATCCATCATTCCAATACCAATCAACTCAAAACCATTAATACCTGAAAGTCATTCAGGAAAAAAGCAACAGGGTTTATGAGGGGTTTAACAACCATAGCATCCAAACCCAAACAAGGGTAAGATTCATGAATCAGAATTCCAACACTACAAATCTAAGACATATTCATACTTCATACAAAGCATATGTAAAACCAGATTGAACCACCTACCCAAATCAGCTTTGCAAATCAGAATTCGAGGTTTTAGCAATACCCACAAAACCAAATCCATGGAAAATAGCATAGAATGAAATAAAACTAAGAACTTTGGAGCTTACCTGTGTTGGGCACACAGAGAACAGCCTTACAGAGATTTCTTTCTTTGCAGAAAAAGCAAAGGGAAGGGTTTAACACCCTCAATATAAGACCCAAGACGGGTTTAATCTCAGCCCTCTATTTCATCCAACGGCTGGTGTTCAGTTTTGTCCCCCACGTTATGGGGCGGTTACTAAACCGTTAACTTCTTAATATCTCTATCTCAATGTCACACTCGGTACATTGTTCTCTTCAGTCTCTACAATGACAGTGTTCCCATCTCTAGTGTTGTTTGGAATTTTGGTCTCTTTGGCTTCAACCAGTTCTCAGCCTGGTACTGAAATTCTGAGTTGTTTATGAGTTTCATTTGGTATATGTTGCTCGAAAAGCTTAGGGTTTTTCATGGTTTTTGGTTGCTCTGATTCAGGTAAAGAAATAAGTTACCATAGACTTTGGAGGCCTCTAATTGGTCATGATGGGAAGGTTTATGCTTGCTCTGAGAAAGATTTGCTTGCATTTGAAAGTAATGGGACTATTGCTTGGACCCTGCATTTGAATTATACATGTAATTTTGATATGCCTCCAATTCATGGTGGTAAAGAAAAGGTGTGATTTTCAAAGTCTAAACAGTCGCATTGTTCACTGTATCAAATTTGGTATATGGTTACTGGTTTTGTAAAGTTGTTAACTTCTGCAAGTGTTTTCAGATATATCTGGTTGCGGATAATAGGGTGCTTGAGGTTAGCTTGTTAAACAATGGGACGTCTAAACCTTCTGCAGAAGTTTTGCTTAGTACAGAACCAACTAAAGAAGGAGATGGTGAGATTGTTGGGGTGGCAATCAGTACAGTGAGTTCATCTGTATATGTAAACATTAGGCGTAGGGGTCTCTTTGCATACGCGGCGCGTGGACAATTGCTCTGGAGTGCTGGACCTGTGATCGATCAACATGGATATCAACAGGGTTGTAGGAAGAACATTGCAGATTGTTACTTTAACTCTGTCCCTGTGATTGATCAATGTGAGGCTAGTATATATGTAAGGTCTGCTCATCCTTGCTATTTGAATTTTCTTACATATTTCTGCCCATGTCATGATACGAAAAAGAGATACTTGTATTCTGACAGACTAAAAAGAAGACTACAATACAATGCTCAAATAGAGAAACCATATATGAACCCTGGCCTATGAAGATTGTGTATAATTTATGAGAAGTGTTTTTGTACTATGATAACTCATAGGAACAATGCCAAAGTTGTCAAATGAACAATTTACAATGTGACAGACATTAAAATTTCACATTACCCTTTGATTTGCAGATATCCAATACTGGAGGAGAATTGTACTCCTTGTCAATTCGTCGTCCTCACTTCAAATGGATCCAGGATTTAAGTTCTTACGGCAAAGTTTTCTCTATAACTCCTGGAAACAATGGTCGATTGTATGTTACTGTTCCAACCAAGCCTCTATTGTTGGCACTAGATGTTTCTTCAGGAAATGTGTTGTGGGAAGGAAGTATTGGACCATTAAGTACAGCAGATCACACACCAGTTGTCGATTCTAATGGTAACTCTGATTTTGTATGAACTTCTGCCCTCGTTTTGGGGTTGTTCATAATTCCCAGTTAACTTATTAGCATTTTCTGCTACTTCATATGCTTTTACAGGTTGGATATCTATCGGTTCATTAGACGGGTTCTTATACTCATTTTCGCCAACTGGGGTTCTTAAGAAATTCTCAAAAGCAGCTGCAGTGGATTCAGTTATCCAAGTCACTCCATTTCTTGACTGCACCGGCTTTGCAATTTATATTGCTCAGACCAAAATGGAGGGGAAGATCAGCCACACGGTAGGTGAATATACTTTTGTGTCAGCAATGAAACCTAAAGGTGTAGTCTTTACCTTGTATGTTCCAGCAACAGGGTCCATCTACTGGTCTGGAAGATATCCTGGTAATTTTACTGCTCAGCTGTCACTTTTTACATACCATTTTCACTGCTTTGCTTGCCTATAACTGGTTTCAGTGGTTGTTTTTACCAGGTGATCAGTTCTCATCCTTGATTTCTCAGAGTGATCTCCACCATTTTATAGTAGACGAGAGGATTGTTCTTGCCTTTGTTGCTGCTTCAAGTAAGATTCTGATTCTAACAATTGCTGTACAAATTTTGAGTCCTCAAGTACGTATCGACACACATATTTATCAGATATTTTCATCCATGATTGCAGAGATTGGAAACCCATTGTCATGCCGTTCCACACGTAAGAACCAACTTCACAATGCCTCAACACTCATTTGTCTCACAGACTCTTGGTTAATATAATTTTGTTCTCTGAACTTAGGCCAAAAGATTATGTCTAGCTGCTCCCAAGTAAGGCCAAAGCTTGCCAACATCTACACAGGTAAGTTAGCAATGACTCCATGTGACTTAGAATATGCTGTTATTGTAAATTTTGAAGTTGAAGGTTTAGTAGCAGCCAGTCTCATTCGTTTAACCACGCAGGTAGTCAAAGGGCAATACTCTTGTTCCTGCTTTTTGAATCTGTAATCTTGGTATTACTAGCCGGACTGGTGCGGTTCTGTTGTATATTTTGGAGTAAAAAGAAGCTTCAAGGTCGAAACCTTGGAACTTTTCTTGAAAAGCGAGTAAGATTTGTATCCTGATACACAGCTACAGTGCTTGTGCTTGAACAATGACCAGAGATATGCTTATACTAGTTTGCTACCGTTTTCCTCCTTGTTTCAGCGTTCTCTTCGACTGAAAAAGAAGGCATTCGATAGGACAATTACAGAACTTGAGCAAAAAGCAGCAAATGAAGCAGTGGCCAACGATGAGGCGCTACAGAAATTAGGCAGTCTGTTGCAAGAAAGGGAAGGCATCAAGAGGAAGCTGTCAACAACCTATAGTTTGGGAAGAGATAGGATCACCTCAAGGTCAAAATCTCTTCTTCCTTTGTATGATGGGAAAACAAGAAGCTATTATTTTCAAGGAGCAAAGAAAGAGAGTGTTACTGTCTTCCACACACTGAGTGATACATCATCTTCCAAAGAACACAGCAGTGAGGGGGAGAGTAGCTGGACTTATGAAGAGAAGGGCAAAGAACCCTTGGAACAAGAGAGTTCATCAAGTCATGAGGATGGCTTCTTTACTAAGGACTACCGGAGAAGTCCATCGGAGCCAGCTTCGAGCTCAACAGGATTTGTGGATCATGAGTGTAATGTGGAGTCTGCACATGAGATGAAGATTGGCACTAGGAGCTTATCTTTGAAGAAGAGAAGGGTTATGTCCTCAACAAATTAGACGTGGATTGAATAATCAAATGCTACAGTTACAGATTCCATGTACTTAAATCATTCTAACTCCCTCAGCCTCATCACTTGGCCAACCCGAAGGCCTATCTAATGATGGTAAGATCATTACTATCGTATGTAAACTGAAGTAAAATACTGTAATGTGTTTTTTGATACAAATGTGTGTTATGTTCTTAAATTAGAAGACTTTTTTGCACTTTATTTTATCATATGTTTGATCACTTCACATTTTATTTTTATGAAGTTACGAGTGAGTGAGGTAAAGTGAAGTGTTTAGGAATTAGTTTTCTCACAGTTTTATTATAAAATAGTTACACGTTAAAATATTTAAAATGACATTCGTTAATCATTACTCAAACTTCGTTATACATTACTCAAACTTCACATTATTACGATGACTATCTTAAAAAAGTTTTTTGTTTTGTTTTTTGATATGTCCATCTTATCTAAGTTTATTTTCACTAAACCATAATCAGATATTGAACGCAAGTTGAAGATTCAAGATTCAATTAGCAAAATCTTGAATTTAATAATGACATAATAGAAAAATTACCATGGAGGGGAAAATATCTCATGTCTTCATTCAAAAAATCATTTCTTGACCAATTGCACATGCTCAGATTGGCTCTCCATCTTCCTATCTTCACAAATTAAACATACAAAAGAAAACAAAACAAAAAGAATTAAACAGAGAAAAAGGACGCATCATATGATTTCTCTTCACTCGAGAAATAAATAGCTGCTGCGGCGGCGACAGAACCCGCCTTCTTTTGCCGGAACCCTAATTCCCAATTCAGCTGCGGCGGCGGCATTTCATCAAAACCCTAATCTCACTCCACCCGAGATTCCAAGGTACTACCTTTACACTTCAAATCCCCAATTCCAAGTCTTCTCTTTTATCTTCCCAGATTGGTCTTCGAGAAACCCAGAATTTAAAGTTGGTGAATTTAGCTTAAAGGTTTAAGCTTTTAATGCTAAAGGAAGTTGAATCAATTAACAGTCATATGCCACTGTTGTTATTCTCTGTTCTTACTTTAAAGATTGCTTCTTTGTATTAGAATTGGTAAGTTGGATTGGGATGTGTTTTTCTAGCTGAAATTTGAGTTGAATATGTTTAAGTATATGTTAAGTAGTGAATGAGTAGTGTTATCATATCTATCTACATGATTGTATGTGTTTTCTTTGATGAGCATCTTTATAAGTATTGAAGTCTGATACCTTGCTTGGGATTATGTGTTTTCTTTGATGGGCATCTTTATAAGTATTGAAATTTGATACGTTACTTGGGATTAATGATGATTGTTCATGTAATGCAGTGTAGTTTCTGTTTGAGCTGTCGTAGTAAGAAGTTGCTTTGTGATCGAAATGGAATCTGAGGATTTCATTGCTCTCCCGGATTCCGGTGACTCTGGCTTTGAGGATGGCGAACTTAATGATGAGAAGGACGCTAAAGAGGTTGATGCTCAACCTATAAACTCTGAGGATAAAGAAGATAAACCAAACAGTGAGCGTGAGAGCAGTGCTCAACGCGAAGAAAGTGAATGCATACCAGAAGCAAGCCCTGCGAATGAATTGGTTGATAACGATTCAGATATGGAAATTGAGGATATAAACAACCTCCCTGCTTTGACTAGTTCTGGTCCCAAGGAGGGGGATGTTCAGAATGTAAATATTGATTTGCACTCTACATTGTATGAGAATGGTCACCTTGCAGTTCAAGGTACAAGTCCCTTTGGAATCCACAATTCGGATGTCACTCGTATCCTTCTTCCACACCTCATTTTTTTTTTCTCATTTAAATTATCCTGTGTTCGACTGCAAACTAGAAAATGCATATGAATATATTCTACTCGTAAAACTATAGTGCAGTACTGCAGTATGCCTTAAGGAGACTGAACTTTAGGTTGTCACTAGTTTATGACATGATATTTGTTAATGTTCTCCATAATTCAACATCATCAGCTAAAAGAGGCGTAAAGAGGGCACGAACGACAGTTGACGAGCAGCAAGCTTCAGTGCGTGTAACATATAGTCACTTAACAAGGTTAACTGGAGTATTTACTGTCGCATAACATTTTTCTCTATTTTGAGACAAATAGATCAAAAGTAGATATTTATTTTGTATCAATATAAATTATATGCTTGTAATCAAGGTTATTTTCTTGCAATTTCTAAGCACATTGTTTCAATTTTCTAGAGCTAGTAAACACAAGCTTGAAGAACTGTTACAGCAGTGGTCAGAGTGGCATGCCAAACATGTTTCTTCATCTCAAGTAAGACTCGCTGATCTATATTATGGATATTATCCTTCAGATTTATTATAATGGATTTTGGACCCAGATTGGTTAAATTGGAGTTTCAATTTGCTTTATAAAACTTCTGTTAGAAAGTCGAACTTGAATCATAATCATTAGAATATTGAATCTTATGCTAGTGAATAGATAAGACATTGCATGGAATGAAAGGAATTCTTAGAGATTGTGAGGTCTATAATTTAGAGTCACATAAAAGGATGTTTTTTTATTTCTAAGCTAAAATATGATGTGTTCTTATGCACCACCTTTTGTCTACGTTATGGTTCTTATGTGTTAACATACTACTTTCATCACATGATCATTCAGGATACACCTCAAGTGTTAGAATCAGGTGAAGAGACACTCTTTCCTGCTCTTCATGTTGGCACAGAGAGGACGTCTGGGGTGGTGAGTATAATATTCTATCGTCTGCTTCGCTCTATATTTGTCTTCTGATTTCAGATGTGGTGTTTCTTTCTCCACATATGTCCTTCCCCTATTCTAACTTTTTCCTTCACCCGCTCCAGACGTGGGGTAAAGGGTAAGGACAAAGATAAGTAGATATAATAATGCATGGCTCAAGCTGTAGTTGATTGATATAGTTCAAAAATACTATAAAAATACTATGATGGCTTTTTCACTGTACTTGGCTGCAACATTATGAGCTGCTGATTGCAGTGACATCTCCTGGAAAAACCTTCCGACTCACCTCCCTATTTGAGATTTTTGATGCCTGAAGCTCTACGTTTGTTGTTCACTTTTACTTGTTTGTACACCTTTTTTTTTAATGAAATTAGTTTTTCTGAAGTATGCTTTTATGTGCAGTCTTTTTGGATGGATAACCAAACAGGGACAGCACAAAACATGGAATCGTTGCCTTTGGATAGCAACTATGCGCCTCTGTATGATCGTGGTTATGCCTTAGGCTTGACTGTGGCTGGTAGTTCAACTAATCAGGAGGGGTAAACTTCCAGCTTCCCTCACAAAATATTATCATGCTACTCAAATTAAAGATATGGTAATGTCAACTAAGCTGACTGATAAACAGAATATCAGCTTGAAATATTGATGGTCATCCAGCTTCATGATAATGATTTGACATCTACTCTGTGCTTACCAAAGTGCTAGTATCAATCGGACTCTGATTGACATTGGAACTTTGCTAATCATTGAGTTGACCAAACGAACAGTATTTATGTTTCTTCTTTCATTCACCAGATCTGAGTCTATGCTTCAATTTTTTTTTCTTCATAGCCTCTATAAATTGAATATAAAGGTTATCTTGAGAATTCGTTTCTACTTGTACTTATAAGCAGCATTAAGTAGATTTTCATACTTATTTTTCTTCTAAATTTTTCAGAGGCTTGGAGATTATAGATGATGCTAGCCGTTGTTTTAATTGTGGTTCTTACAATCACGCGTTGAGGGAATGCCCCAAGCCTCGTGACCATGTTGCTGTCAATAAAGCCCGTAAACAGCTCAAGATCAAGAAGAATCAAACCCCTAATTCTCGCAACTCAACTCGATATTATCAGAATTCTCCAGCTGGAAAATACGATGGTTTAAGGCCTGGTGCTCTTGAGGCTGAGACGAGGAAGCTTTTGGGTCTTGGGGTAAGGCATAACTCATTTCTGATAAAGTAGACTTGTTAACATCTCTTATCAATGCTTCCAGTTATAATACAGATACTGGTCTCTTCCAAATGCTACTAGTTGTATTCTCGTGACCTGAACCCTGATATTGTACTGTGAGTTGCATCTTCAAGAAGCTAGGCTTATAACCACGGTAAGTAGTGCAGTGGATGCATTGGGTCCCACCAAGGGAACTTCATGATATGGAACCCCCAAGTCATGGGTTCGAACGCTGGTGTTGCCTAATGTAATTGCTGAATTATAAACGTGGCCAGGGGAGGGGCTGCAATGCCCTGTTGGCTGGCGGCCCCCAGCGGATTAGTCCTTGGGCCTAGGAAGCCTTTGGGATACCGCAAACAATTTGAAAGGAGGGTCTCAAATAAAAGAAGAAGCTAGGCTTATAACGTGCGGCTGTGAATAAAGTCAGTTGTAGGGAGTGTATTATGCAGCCACAACCCCAGACCCATTAGTATGTTAGATTTTGTTGATGAAGTGATGTACGGTTGTGGATATCTGTTACGGTGCTATTATATACAGTAACTCAATTGTGTTAGCCCAAGTGGTCAGTGAGGGTGGGGATCTGGGTTAGGATTAGGATAGGTCAGGGGTTCAATCCCCTCCAATTTATCCCAAAAGAGAAAACTTGAAGTTGCATCCCAACTTATAAGTTTCATACAGCGCGCTGAGGCTCTGTAAGTTATAACTTCTTGAGTAATGATTACAAACCTTTTCTGAACTTTCTGAGCAACTAGAGATGCTACATTATAGATTAATATCTATTTAACATGTAAAATTGAATATGAAGACAAAGTTTGGTTTCCTTTTTTGGGGCTTTTATTCTTTTCAAGAAAAAGTTTCTTTTTATTTCATGTTATATTTAAATTACTATGTAATTTTTGACAATTCTGCAGGAACTTGACCCACCTCCTTGGCTTAACAGAATGCGAGAGATTGGATACCCGCCAGGATATTTAGGTAACAAATATATTATTTTTCTCATTTAGGGTTAGGAATACAGTGGTGTCGCACAATTACAGCCTTTTTCTCCTTTCTCCTGGCCTGACTTCAGAGGAGCACATTAATAAGAAAATGTCGGAAATCAGTAAACATATGTTCATGTTTTTTCCTTCAGTTCCCTGTGTGTGT
>NC_020496.1:30272592-30315714 GCF_000184155.1 Fragaria vesca subsp. vesca | reverse complement strand
GGGGGGGGGGGTTTTAGGTTTGTTGAATGTTAACAGCAAGAGGTTTTTCTTCATTCCATCTGGCATAATTCTCTCTTTGTATGTTGGGATATTGGGTGTCCTCCAGCTGAAGTAGTTGTGTTGAATAATTAATGGAATTCTTATGGAGTTAAGTTTCATACATTATATGAAATATTACACATCTAATTCATTTATGGACGCTATTTAGTACATTTTGGTGCAATTTCCTGCAAACATTATAAATTGTTGCTTTGTAGTTTTTAGGTTATGGTTATCATTTGTGCGCAAGTGCTCTGCAAATTTCCTGGGAACCACCCGGGGACAAGTGGTTTTCTGCAACTATCTTCTTAGGATTCTTGTGTACTTTTTATCCACCGCTAGTGATATCAGTATATTGTACTTCCATTCCTTGCCGTTAGATTATTTTTTGAGCCATAACACTTCAACTTGACAATTGTAGATGTAGATGATGAGGACCAGCCATCAGGGATAATAATATACGGTGTTGAGGAAACTAAGGGGGAACAGGAGGATGGAGAAATCATCGAAACTGACCTTCCTGAACCACCTGAGCCACGGAGGAAAATGACAGTCGGATTTCCAGGGATGAATGCACCAATCCCAGAGAATGCTGATGAAAGACGCTGGACACCCAGTCCTTCGGTTTCAGATCCGTCAAGGAACCACTCACACAATAGGCCAAACCATTATTATGAACCTGTCAGCAGAGGCCATTATCGTGAACAGAGGTGGTCTCGAGATTATAGAGATGATGGGCCTCCTGGTGTTGACCCGGGTTATGGCCCATCTAGTTATTCTCCGAGATATGGGAGTTATGATTACAACTCCCGCAACACTAGTAATGCTTCAGCGTCTAGAAGCCCTACCTTTGGAAGGTCCAACTCAGAGAGAGGTAGAAGAAGCAGTGAGTTTTCTTTTCCATACTCACCCACCAGGGATTCCGACTCCAAATTCGATTACTTGAGTAATGAAAGCAAGAATGACTATGACCCTGATAGTTCAAGTCATAGTTGGGATAGGGTAGATAGGCATCGCCAACACCGTAGGAGGTGATGATAGAGACATGTAACAAGCAATAGATGTTTATTTGATGGGTGTTTTCATATGATTGAATTTGACCAGAGGGGTTTGTACAAAGATCTAGGTGAGACTAGATGAGTTTAGATTGCTTTGGATTAGTTTGTTGTATGTTATTCTCTAAATGCAAGTACTATTTCCATTACTGCTTTTTGTTTCTATGGTCAAGCTGTGGAACACTGTAATTTTTTGTTGTCTTTTTGCAGTTCAATAAACAGGAGGTGCATGAGAATGGACACCTTGTGTGTTTTGAGGAACATTCTACTAATTTTCAGATTGCAACAGGTAGAAATTGATATGAACATGTTTACAGGGAACTGAAAATTGTCCGTTGCTGTTTTAAGGAAGGAACTTGGCTGGTCACCTCTAAGCTGATCTAAGCCAATAAGGTGAGGACATTGTTTAATGGCTTGTTTACTTCAAATCCATATATAGTCCAGAAAAATAAAAGCGATAAAAGGAAAAAGACAGTGGGATATGCATGATAGAACATCATCACACTAGTGATATTGACGAGTGAACAATCCCATTATGATCATACATAGTGTCACGCAATATTAACTTTTCCACATGAAGATATTATTTACTATCAAGTTTGGCGGGGCATGACCTTAAAGAAAAAAAATAAATTCATCAACATAAACTTAAGTCTTAATTTAGACTAGACGTGACAAACTTTAAGCAAACTATCAATCAAAATAACGTCTTTGAATCCTTTATTATAACAACACCGGCCACAAACCTGGAACTGACTCGGATCTAATTTCGGCCACCACAAATATGTAATTACTATGATCCAACAAATAATGAAGCTTAAGAACCCTATATGTTAGGCATTGATAAAAGTAATTTTCTTCTTCATATTATATGGAAACGTTAACTATTATAATAAGAAAATCCTAGTTTGGACTTTGGATTGAGTACAAATCAACCAACGAAAATGGACATTTTTGGATCGACCATCAATAATCAAAGCTTTGTTTACCTACTTGGTAAATAAGCCTTCAAAATTGGCTAGCAAATAGAAACTAATAACAAAATAAGAAAAAAAATATTTAAAAGACTAGAGTGAGAAGGGTAGTTTAGTAAGTTCACATGGTTCGGCGATGGTAACTCCGGAGCTCGCAGGGTTTCCCTTTCCCACTATAAAAAATCGCAGGTTGGTAAACTCACAATCTCTATCTTCTTTCTCTTTCTCTACAAAAAAAAATTATAAAAAAAAAGAAAAAACTACTCTCTCTCTCTCTCTATCTTTCTGCGGTGGCCCACCACCGATTGAGAAAGCCGAGGACGACTCAGCCGCCGCCGTCAATAAACAACGAAAACAAATTGAGGTTCGCCGTAAAAACCTTAAACCCCTCTCTTTTTCCCCTGTTAGGGTTTTTCCCCAATTCCCTCTTTCTGCTAATTTCTAGGGTTTATGTTGTCATCGGAATCGGGCTCAATTAATCGGAATTTCGTTTCTTCTTTCTTTAAATTTTTGATTGCGATTCTGTTGCTTTCAATTTTTTTTTTTACCCAGTTTGGATTTTTTTTTACGGGCGGTAAAATTGGAAATTTGGGGTTTTTGGGGGAATGGGGTTTAATTGGTTCTGGGTGAGGTGAAGATTCGAAATTTGGGGTGTTGGAATTGATGGGTAGGTGATGGAATTCGATTAGAACAAGAACTGATGTTAAGGCTGAAGATGATTAATGTGAAAATTGGGTTTGAAATTTTACTGTTTCAGCATGAATGATGTATCTTAAGAGGGAGATGGATGTGAAGAGATACAATGCAGCTCAGGCCTTCGGTTCGGGAGGTCTGCATTTTATGGGAGGGCATGGGTTCCATCATCATCAACAGGTGAACGGTCAAGTTGGCGGCTACTTTTTCGATTGGCGCAAAGGTCCTGGAGTCAGCTGGCTTCGTACTTTGGTTAGGAGGAAAATGTAAGTATGGCATTTTTGATAATGTGTTGGAATGCAGTTGTGTAATTAGTACTGTTGTGTTTGTTCTGATGTTGTTAAATGCTTCACTGCAGTCTTGAGAGATTCTTGGGATGTACTAGTGCGAAGGGAAATCTAGCATCTGAGTTTGTGCTTGGCATAGAAACCCAGCTATTTATGGAGGCTACTTCAGAGGTCTGCTATTCTTGTGTTACATTGAAAATTCAGTTTTAGATGTCTGTTTGCTTATTATCTGTCTTTTTGGTTTCTTTGTAATGGGGACACCTCGTCACATGCTAGCCCTTTTTTTGTCTTGCAATTGGTTTTACTTTTGAATTGAATGCAAATCAGTCATCGTAACCTGTTTTGTGTAACTAAGTGACCGCATCAACTAGCTTTATTTATTTTTTGTTGGGATAAAAGGCTGGTCAGTTAAACCTTGCACAATTCGTTACTTCTGTTATCCTGAAGTTTAAATTTTGCATGTGTTTCAGGACGACTATGTGAATGAGCAGACTCTGAATGATCGGGTGCTGAGCGCAGTTCAGCAGTATCTGTATGGTGCTAAGTCTGGTCAAAATTCAGATGACTTCTGTATGACAATGCCAACTTTAAGGCTGCCACATGGTTATTGCGTCTCAGATGCTGCAGAAACCTCTCTTCTTTGCTCAAGCAATGCCACTAGGTCCAACTCCATTGGTAAGATGGCACTGCTTACCAGCTATTTGAGCACTTTAATGTTAATTTACAATTTGATAGTTTAGAGGCTAATATATAATGGCTTATTGAATCTACTTTTGCAGGGGTCCCTATGGATGGTTATAAGCAGGCAGATGCTTATGGATTCATTACTTGTGATGACATGGACATGCCTTCCTCATTAAGCTCAAGTCAGGTTTCATCTGAGACTGTTCTTCCTTTTGAGAGCAGTTCATCAGTCTCTGCATATTCCAATGCCAATCAGATCTCTGCTGGTGGAAGCTTAGATGATGGAACATTCTCTCATGGTGGGAACCTGCTGTACAGTTCTGATGTATCATTTAATTGTCATGTTCAACAGCAACATCTTGACCACGGTATGACTTGGACGCTTTAACATTGAATTCTCCTACTTGAGATTGTTAAACTTGCTTGATATATTATATGCACCAATTATCATCCACTATGTAGTTTTCCAGCATATGCATTTCTATCGGTTCACCAATCTGCAAACAAATAGAGTTATTTGTGATTTTAATTTTCAGTCTGCTTTAATACTAGAGTACATGCAATAAATGTGTGACAAGTTTATCCACTTACTCTTTGTATTTGTTGCTTCCTTTCTTGACCTCCTCATTTGTTAATATACTTTATTTACAGGTGAATTTGGAGCCTCCAAACTCACAAGTTGTCTGGGCACTAACCAGAATGCTCAATCAATTGATTTTCCATCTTCATTGGGAGAAAGTTCAACGTTCTCCTATTCTAACTTAATGACCCCCCTTCATATTGCAATGCAAGTCCCTGAAGTTGCAACTCTTGAGGATATACTGCAGTCTGACTCTGTCATAATGAAGTCTCAAAATAACCTTAAACGATCCCATCATCCCTATTTTCAACCCCAAGTTCTTCCGCCGCAGTCACAGGGTGTTCAACATTCTGCTTCAGGTGGACCCTGTTTAGGAAATATTGAAGACATGCCTTCAAAAAGGTTGAAGATGGAGAGTGAAAAGGAAAGTTTTTATTTATTGTCTCCCGAAGGACTTCAGCCACACTCTGAATCCCTGGTAATAAAGTCTCAAGAAAACCACAAACGACCCTATGATCCATATTTGCGGATTCAAGTTCCTCCAGAACAGTCACTAGCAGATAAACAGCCTGCTTCAGATGGACTCAGTTCCGGAAATATTGAAGATGTACTGCTTTTTTCAAAAAGGGAGAAGATGGAAATTAAAACGGAAAATTTTCCTCCCTCGCCTCCTTCAGTTGTTCAAGCCTGTATTTCGGAAGGATTTTCAAACCTGCAGCAACAGTCTGAATCTCCTTTATCTTTTAATTCTGAAGTAAAACAAGTGAAGGTGGGACCAGTTGAGAGTTCTATACACAATTCCATGAGGATCTATGATGTTAAACAAAGTGATGTTGACAATATTAAACTCAATGATGTGCCCCTTCCTTCTGGAGGGTTTGCTTGTCATCAGAGGGAGCGAATAGACCCTATTAGCAGCTCTGAGGTTATAGAAAATATGAAACAAGTTCCTGAAAGGACAGACTCCGGGAGCATCAATTTATCCTCGGAAGAGCGTAGTGTTGATTCTAAAGATGGAGGGGTAAGGACCGAGTTCATCCAAACAGAGCCAAAACCAGAGCCTGATCTTATGGAAGTGAAAATGCAAGGGATGCCAGGTCTTTCCTTAACTGAACTCTTCACAACAGAGCAAATCAAGGAACATTTGTCGAGTCTTAGGCACAGTATTGATCAGGTAATACTTTTTTAATTCTCCTTTGTCAAGCTTTTCATTCATACAAGACTAATTGCATGTTTTACTTTTCTTTTACTGCCCTGGGATTTTTTCTTTGGTCATTACCTTTTTACAGTGCCTTCCTAAATTTCTCTTTTGCCTTTTCTTTGCATTTAGCTTTTCCATTTTGAATATCTTGATTGGTACACTTGTCATTCCTTTTATAGATTAGCTCTCTATCTTTAGTTTAACTAGTAATTGAGTATCAGACATGTTAATGAAAAGTGGCTTGTCAGAGTTGCACCGGAAAAACAGACCAATAAGAGTAGTCATTTTTTTGGCAATAGCTATTTTTGAATCACGGATTGGTTTACCTTTCCTTCTTTTTTTTGCTCTCATGACACTTGCTTTCTATTAACTGAAGTGGTGGAGGTCCTTCTTTGTTTGCTATAGCTTATATGTATTATATTTATCATATTTTCTACTCATTAATAAATTTACAGTTTAAGGCAAGAGGGACATGTCACAAGTTGTTTGCTGAGTTGTGAGAAAAGCTGGTGAATTATGTAGAATTGTGTATTATAATTTTTACACCAAAATACTTGGTAGAGTTAGCTAGTTTAGTTTTTCTTTTTTCTTCAAAAGCTGTGATTGTCTAATGGCCTAGGCTTGCTTTGAGTACAATAACTTATTATTTTTTGTTGTTTAAATAGAGTAACTTGATGGAAGATACGGGAAACGGTGAGCAAGTGTGTCAGTTGTGTGCAATTGGTAAGAGGTCGTTTGCCCCAGCACCAATGTATTGTTCATGTTGTGGTGCCCGTATAAAGCGCAGTGTAAACTATTATCGCACACTAGATGAGCATGGTGTACGATATTGTTTTTGTT
This sequence comes from Fragaria vesca subsp. vesca, assembly GCF_000184155.1. NCBI lineage: Eukaryota > Viridiplantae > Streptophyta > Magnoliopsida > Rosales > Rosaceae > Fragaria > Fragaria vesca. Next base: position 30,309,361 of record NC_020496.1, on the reverse strand, counting down.
CAATGTGCTATAAGGTGTCTCGAGGTGGAAATATCTCCTTTCGTGGTATATCTGTTTCAAAAGCAACACTTGGTAAGAAGAAGAATGATGAAGAAATTGAAGAATCGGTAAGTGTACTCAAGTCATTCTTTGACAAAATAAGAAAAGTTGATCCATTCTGTCTTTCATTTTTTTTCTTTCGTTTTTGTCTTGAAATAAAGAACTAATTTCTCGAGTCCTGTTATGTACTTGCAGTGGGTCCAATGTGATAAGTGCGATGGCTGGCAACATCAGATATGTGCTCTCTACAATGATAAATGTGATTTGGATGGCAAAGCTGAGTACATATGTCTTAAATGCTTGTTAAAAGAGACAGTACTTGGAGACCGCAAACCCTTGGCTGAAAATGCTGTTTTCGGTGCTAAAGATCTCCCAACTACCATGCTTAGCAACCACATAGAGCAAAGACTGATTAGACGCCTTAATCAAGAGAGAGAACAGAGAACAGAAGTTCAAGGAGAAGGATTTTCTGAGGTATGATGCTAAATCTGATTGAGAACAATACATTTTGTTTATCTGATTTTTCGAGATGAATGCCTAGCATTTATGCACTAATCAATTTGGTCAATGGTTTCTTGATAAGTTGATATCAATTAAGTTTCCGTTTGATGTTCATGTCTTTATCTACACAAAATGATTTTTTATCTATAGTGTTTTATTTTTTTGGCGAAGTAATGTATAGTGCTTTGCAGATGCTTTTGTTCAAATGGTTGATTGATTAAAAAATAAACTATAATTCACTTTGTTGTTAGGTTGCAAGAGCGGAAGATCTTGTTCTCAGAGAGGTTTTATCTGTTCAAAAGACAGTTACTGTGAAGCAGCAGTTTTTGAGTCTCTTTCATGACGAGAATTACCCTGCTGAGTTCCCATACAGATCAAGGGTGAGATAAAAATTCTAATTCCAGAAGCTTGTTTGTTGATTTATGAATTTCCTCTCTTGTCTCTATTTCCTGCTGAATCTGTTCTCTATTAATACCATCGCTTTATATTGTTTGTTTCAGAATATCCTAATAGTGTTCCTTTTGCCTTCAGGTTATTCTTTTGTTTCAGAAGATTGAAGGTGTAGATGTATGCCTTTTTGGAATGTATGTGCAAGAGTTTGGGTCAGAATGTAGTCCTCCAAATAAGCGCTGTGTGTATATATCGTATCTCGATTCCATCAAGTACTTCAGGCCTGAGATAAAAACTGTGACAGGAGAAGCTCTTCGTACCTTTGTTTACCATGAAATACTCATCGGTTACCTTGATTTTTGCAAGAAACGAGGTTTTGTGACCTCTTATATATGGGCGTGCCCCCCGTGCAAGGGTGAAGATTATCTTTTATATTGCCATCCGCCGGAGCAGAAAACTCCCAAGTCTGATAAGCTGCGTCAATGGTATCAAGCGATGATAAAAAAAGCAACTGATGAAAAGATTGTGGTCGGTTCCACTAATTTATATGATCGCTTTTTTATCCCTACTGGGAAATGCAACTCCAAGGTAACAGCAGCTCGGTTGCCATATTTTGACGGTGACTATTGGTCCACTGCTGCTGAAGATTTGATAAAGAAGATGGAACAGGAAAGAACAAAAGAGAAAAAGACGATAAGAACAAGAACCTTGAAAGCCATGGGACATACAAGTCCTTCTGATGGTTCAACTAAGGATATTCTACTGATGCAAAAGCTGGGGCAAACCATTTTACCTATAAAGGGGGACTTCATGGTTGTGTACTTGCAGTATGTTTGCACCCACTGTCATGAAGCGATATTATCTGGGAGACAATGGTCATGCAATCAGTGCAAAAATTTTCACCTGTGTGAAAGGTGCCATGATGCTGAGCGTAACCTTTATGGGAAGGACGTGCACCTTTCAATCAACAAGGAACATCATGTGCTCTCTCAGGTTATGGTGAAGGATGTTCTTCCTGACACTGAGGTTGAAGATGTTATTTTGAACAATGATTTATTTGAGAATAGGTATTCTTTCTTGAGTTTTTGTGAGAAAAATCATTATCAGTTTGACACACCTCGCCGGGCCAAGTATTCCTCAATTATGATTTTGCATCACCTTCGGAATCTAACTGTGCGGACTGCTGGGAACATATGCAGCATTTGTCATAAGGATGGTAGGGTTGATCAGATCTGGGTATGTGGGGTCTGCCCAGAGTTCGATGTCTGTGCAAAATGCTATCAAGAGAAAGGCACTTCTAGTCACATTCATAAATTGACTCGAACCTCCCCGACAGTTACCCATATGACTGAGAGCTCTCCCACTGTTAGCCATGTGACGGAGGACTCTCCTTCAGTTAGCCATGTGATGGACGACTCTCCTTCAGGTAGTCATGTGACAGAGAGCTCTCTTACAGTAAACCATGTGACAGAGAACTCTTCCTCAGTTAGCCGTGTGATGGAGAGATCTTCGCCACTGAACCATGCAACTAGGAGTACTATGGCACCGTTGAACACATTGGTGGTAAGTTAAAATTTCACGTATTTTTCATCCTAAATGTCGGTTCTACATCTCTATTGCAGAGTAGTAAGAGTAATTTAGGGGTTCACAGTATTTGACTATTTCCAAACAAATTGTTTACAACGCCAAAACGATATTGGCATGTTGCAAAACAACCTTTCACTTATTTTGAGTTAGCAGTATGTGTTGAGCAGCTTAATCTTAAATGTGTATTTTTGCAGATAAAGAAAATGGTTGATGCTTTGCAACATGCTTCTAGTTGTCCGTCTACCACCAGCCAGCCTTGCTCTTACCCAAACTGCCTCCAAATGAAAAGGTTATTTTCCCATGCAAATAGATGCACTGTTCGAGCATCTAGAGGTTGCACACTCTGTCAGAAGGCATGGATTGGAATAAAGGCTCATTCTGCAAGCTGTAGAGAATCAAATTGCAGAGTACCACGTTGCATGTAAGTTATGCTCTCTGATTCTGAAGAAGATAGTGTTTTTTTTCCTTCTCTGTTTTTGTCATTCTCAAATCTTAGTCACAATAGCTCCTCAAATATTTGCTCACTTATTGGATTGTGTGGCGTTGACTCTATAGGGACCTGAGGAATTTTGTAGAGAAGCGGGCGCAAACGACTAGTCAGATAGATAGCAGTGAAGGTTGCTGAGAGATAGTTCAAATGTACAGATAGATGGACTGTCGACTCCAGCAGCCTAGCAAAGGAGTAGCATGTTCAACAACACAGGATCCCCAAGTATATTACTGTTACCACCAAACTTGAATAGAACATCACCCTCTAGGCTTCCCATTTTAAAGGGTTAGGGTGTCCTTGTAAGTTTTTAGTGCAATTTTGAAAAACACAAATATGATCAATAAAATCATTTTCAATAAAATTACTGAAAGAACAGCATATAGTTAGAATTTAGAAAGAATGAAAGATGGTTTCCCCTTTTCTCTAGTGGTGTACTGGTGGGAGGATTTCATTTTGGGAGCTCCGAATTCCTTTCATCAACTACCTTGTCATCCACGAATTCAATAGCCAGGGATCACAACTGGAAATGATCTTCATGCTACTAATAGTATTTTTATTGTGTCGCCAAAAATCTTCTTATTGGGTAACTCATGATTTTCACTTCATGAAAAAAGTCCTGATTTTCAACCAATTTTGGAACCGATGAATCTCAAAACTACTGAATTTGTACTGATATGAGCACCACTGAATTAAAACTGCCTTGTGCACCCAAAATGTCAAGTTAGAAGGGGCTTAACTGAGAACAAACTGATTTCTGATTTCCTGTGGCAAACACCGGATATTTTTGTTTGGTTGGTTTTTTAGAAAATGGAATGACTAAATGTCATATTAAGATGAGAAATATAAGATATGAGATGTAGAAATCATCGGAGTTCAAACAATCATTCCATAACTGAACAGACATGCAAACTATGATACAAACAATGTGGAAGGGCAGAGCTGACTCCAGCGTTAATATGCACTGGCTACTGCTACCTACTGTGAGAAGCAGCCACATATCCCTTTGAATCCTAAAACTAAAAGAAAGAGGGTAGCCAAAAACCCTATCCCTCTGCCTCAAAATATACTAAAATGGTTCTAACTACACTGAAATTCCACAACAAAAGGAAAAAAAACTACATTGAAATTGTTAATCCACAAGACTTCCATCCAAACTGCAAAGCCAATATGCGATTCGTTTCTTATGTTGTGAGAAAGGTCCAAAACTTCTTCCCTATGGAGGCCTCACCAGGCTGTTCAGACTCATCATCCTCATCTTCAATGAGATTTGCATCCTCTCCACGGGATTCACTCCCATACTCCTCTCCATCAACATAAAACTCCTTGCCCCCTTCTGTGGAACCATTTGCTTCACTCACTGCCATATTCTCAGTGGAATTTTCTACTCCATCTGCACCACCATCTTGAGTGTCTGCAAGAGTCCCGCACTGCAGCAGAAAACATAAGGAAAGTCACATCCGAAGTCAGCGAGAACCAGCTTATGAGTTTTAGAAAAATGGAAATATATATGAGGAGCAAGACAGCATTTTAGGAGTTCTCTCAACTTTATTCAGAGTAGAAAAATAATTTCTGAAATATCATCTTCTCATTAACAGATTGGCATTACTCACCCGCACAAAGTGTGTGCTTCCACCATTTTCACCAGCAAATCCTGTTAAAGTAGCAGGAGCAGCTTTGGCGTATAGAATCTCTGCCTCCGTATTTCTGGCACGATCAACCTCTTCATTTTTTTTAACAAGGTCGTCCGAGACTTTTGCAGCAGCAACTTTACCACCACTGAAGACAATGTAACTTATAAGTTAGTTACACACTTGCATATTAATGACTACCAAATCATGCCAGCAGTACTGGAGTCTTACAATTAACACCTAGTCATAACTTACGTCAAGTATTCAAAGTCATTCTATGATGTGGTAGCTTTTTGTTTTACAACTAAGAAACTAAATATTTGGGGACTTACGCTTTGGATCTCCGGAGATTGTACCGTCTTTCATTTGGAGGTTGCTCAGCTAGAGGAGCTTTTTCTCGCCTTTTCTTCCGCTGGCCGGTCATGACACTTTCAGACTGTTCTTCACTATCATTCCCACCATGCTCACTCACAGAAACTTGAGATGTCTGAGCACGACCACGCTTCCGTCCATTTCTTGCTGGTCTTTTACCAGCAAGACTAGAATCGTCATGGCTTTCAGTATGCATATTGGCAGAATCCTCAGCGGTCCCATTCTGATGCCGATTGTCGTTTGTTTCAAAAGCCTCTCCAAGTATAGCCTTAGCATCTTTGACAACTGCTTTCACAGAGCGTGCTCTGTGAACTGCGGGCCGGCCTCTCCTCCGTGGCTTTGGACTACCACCCTTCAAATTAGTTACCTGAGAATCTTCCAACACATTGGGTGCTTCTCTAGTGCTGCTGTCAGATTGAATTATCTGGACATCTAAAGAACCACTTGCCACTCCAAAAGAAACCTCTGCCTCATTCTCAGCATGTAGCCTATTGGATAGCTCTCTATTTTCCTCAAGTGAAAATGGGGTTTCCTTGTGTAGAGCACCAGACTCGGTCTTTTTCCCAGGAGAGAAAATAAGAATCTTTGAGGTGCACTTGCGAAGCCAAGACATACCACCTGGAGATTTTGAATCAGCAGGAGACTTCTCATTATTGTTCCTCTCAGCCGCAGCCAGGCTTTCATTGTGGCTTACCTTCACATAATCATCACTCAATCTTGGCAAGGCAAGGACCTCTGCCCCTTCAGTTTCAGCTGAAGGTTGTAGATTAGAAAGCACAAACTCAGAGATCATGTCACCACAGTTTGTGCAACCCTTGAGCTTTTCAACATATGAAATAAACTGTTCTCTTTCCTTGATAAAATTTTCTCGCTGATCTTTCAGTTTTCCGCTAAGATCAAGAAGTCCATTGATGTCTTTTCTAATTTCAACTCGCTGCCTTTCAAGATGCTCCTTATTTTCATCAGCTTCTTGCCTCTCTTTTCCAATTTTAGTTCTTTCAGCCTTGATGTCCTCCATTTCTCTTCTAGCAACATCTCTCAAGTAATTAACATTGTCTAGTTCTCTCTCTCTTTCTTCTGCAAAAGCATTCTCCCTTTCACGCAAGGGTTTCTCCAACTCCTCCAGCCGCTTCCGCATATCAGTTTCAAGTTCTCTTTTCAGAGCTTCAAATTCATGAACCATTTCACTTTTCTCACTTTGAACTTTTTCAGCTAACGCTGCCTTCTCATGCTCCATATGGGCCGCAAATGATTCCTGGGCCAAGGCAAGATCTTCTCGCTCCCTTTGTATGCAATCCTGTGCCGCTGCCCTTTCATTTTTCAACCTCTCTCCTTCAAGTTGGCTGAGCTTTTCTACTTCTTCTTTCTGTTCTCTCACACTCTTCAGCTCTTTCTCAATCTCAGCTCTTTTGTCATCCAGCTCTTCCCACTCTTTCTCAAAAAGCTCTTTTTGCTGCTTCAAATCTTCAGCTTCCTTTAGAAGCAGTTCTTTCTGTTGCATGTACTTGTCAATTTCCTGTTTCAATTCTGACTGCAACCGCTGGCACTGTGACCTCTCTTCTTCAGTTACTTTCAATCGATCACTCTCCTCACTGATCTTCCGTAGCTTATCTTCATTATCAGCCTTTATCTGCTCCAATTCAGCCAAAAGCCTAGCCAAATCCTCTTTATCAGCAAGCAACTGTTTCTTCTCTGCTTCAAAGTTCTTCTCCTCCAATTTAATAGACTTCTCTTTTTCCTTCAAGGCCTTCATTTTAGATTCATAGTCCTTCTCTTTCTCCCTGAACTTCTCCCCTCTCTTTTCCAATGCCTGCTCCCGTTTAGTGACTTTCTCCTCCATATGATTGACTTCGGATTCCTTCTTCTCCACAACAACCAACCTGTTTCTCAATTCCTCATCCAACGATTTTCTCTTTTGATCAATTTCCAACTCAAAATCGCCTTGTTTTGCATGCAGAATGGCATTATGTTCATCAATAGCCTTTTGGATCTCAACCTGCATTTCCAAAAAAATAGTCAGAAGCATGACCATATTAAAATGGAGAGTATATTGTGTACTAGTCTGCCAATTTGTCCTTGTTGCGTTTCAAGCTACTTTTAAAAAGAAAATTGAGAACAAAAGAATTAGACCAGCTCCACATAAGGAGATGGTAGGCATACAACAACCGATTTAGACCTGATACTATTTAATCAACAGAGGTGAATAAACAAAGGTGGCCATATCTATATATTGTGATGGGCCTTACTCTTTCTCGAGCATCTAGCTTTTCTTCCAAAGCCAGTAACTCCTTCTCCTTCACTTCTAAGTTCATTCTCATAGCATTGTATTCCTGCATTAAAGAGAAAAACTAAATTAAAAACAAGGAATTACAGATGCTTAAATCAAGTTCATCTTTACAAACACTTGCCTTCTCTTTTAAAGCTAGACTTGCTAGCCTGCTTGTCAGATCATCTTCTTGCCTTTTCAGTGTTTCTTTAGTTGCATCTATTTTCTTCTCTGCGTTTTCCAGATCCTTCTCTTTATTCTTCAAAGACTTATCATGCTCATTTGCCCTCTCCTCTCTTTGGTTGATGTTTCTTTGACCTCTGGCTAGCCTCTCTTCTCCCTCTTGTAATTTCCTTTCCCATTCTAGTAAGTCCTCCCTCCACTTGGCCAAAGAAGTCTCCCTTGCTTCCTGTCTGAGAAAAGTCAACAAACATCTTCACAATTCGTCTTGCTAAGAGTACAAAACAAATTTTATACAAAGAACGGCATAATTTAGAGTAACTAAATCAAAGAAAGAAATCCCAATAGGGACTGGTTCATACTCTGAACTGAAAGAGGATCTATCCCTTCGAAGTGCACTTTCTCCAGCCTCCAATTCCTTAAATTTGCTCTCTATCTCCGAACTTTTCCGGCTGACCTCAGCTAGCTTGGCATCAGCTGTACGCAACTTTGCCTCTAACTCCAGTGATTTTTCTTCTATACTGGCAACCAAAGCATTTGCCTCGGCTAACTTCGAATCAGCAATAAACTTTATTTCTGCAATCTCTGAACGAGTCTCATGCAAAGCCTTCTCTAGCTGCAAAATAAAGAACCACAGTTTAGCAAATTGCAACCACTGTTTTTGTTTTCACATGATCACAGACTTCCAAGTTCCAGTGTCAACCATCAAGCCACAGGCTCATTTTGCGAATAAGAATTATTTTAAGAATCTCTAAAGCATATTTAGCATCAGAATTTGTCCCTAGGATCAGCCCTTGTGATTCTAGTGGGTTTAGGAAAGAAACTACTAGGCACCTAGCACAGGAATAAGAATGTGAGCGTGAGTGTGTGTGTGTGTGTGTATGGGAGAGAAAGAGAGAGAGAGAGAGAGAGAGAGAGAGAGAGAGAGAGATTATAATTTATGTGTATCACAAAATAGTTATCTATACCAAAAAAAGTAATTGATGTATTCAGTTGTACAAGGCTTTCCACCAAATTGATGTTTTAGCAACTAATTAGCTCCTTTATTTGATTAGTTGACTGAGAGAAGTCCAAAGATGATTACTAATGTACATGAAGGAAAGTCTAAAACAGGAAACTTACATCAACCACACACTGCTTCTCAACCCCCAATGCCTTCCTCAAATTCTCCTCTCGCTTTTCAACTTCGGAAATTGCAATCAGATGGGATGCTTGTTCTCTTTTCAGGGCATCTCTTGCTTCTGCCAATGACTGCGCAAGTTCTTCCTGGCTTGAGCTCCACTCCTTTTTCTCAATTAGGAGCAGCCCCATATTGTACTGGTACTCATAAAGCTGCACACAACATTGGTTCGTCAATCAACAAGCTGAATACATTATACTTATCACAGTTATGCACACCATAATAGGGACTACAACCTTATTCAATGAGCCGATTCAAAACACCATAAACTACTTTAAGACAAATATAAACTGCATCTACTTCACTAGGACATCAAATAACCGCAAAAAGATCCAGGATTAAAGCACAAGTAGACCCACTATTCACTTGTTTCTTTACACCCAACTCCTGATTTTTAATTTACCAGCATATTACCAACTCAAAATTTACATCATTTATTAGTGTGTGAGTAAAATTCACCAACCATGCGTTAACATCACAAATACTAATCTTAAAAATTAATAATTAATACAAAACAAAAATTAAAAAACAAACAAACACTGCATAGCAGGAATAAAAGAATAGACAAATAGCATGAATTACATTCCACACAGACCTCGTTTTCCAGCTCCAGAAGCTTCCGGGTTATCCCATCCCGGTCACCATTCTCTACCAGACCCGTCGCCGGAGTTGTGGGCTCAAACAGCACAACCCCTCTCCCCTCGCCGGAGTTCACCTTCGCCTTGCCGGAATTCATCTCCCTCCCGGACCCAGTTCCGGTTCTCGGCGTGAGAGACCAATCCGACCACCGCTTCGGCGTAAACATCAAGAACCCTAACTCCCCAAATTCAAAGATCCCAACTTCATAAAGCAAACCCTAACTCCCCCAAAACCGAAAAAGAAACCGACTTTCCTCCTCGGCGAAACCCTAATTCGAAAACCCTGGTCGTAATTTGACGCAATTCCACGGCGAAATCGGAAATGAAAGCCTTTCTCACTTCACTCTGTGAGTTTAAATCTCTCTATTAACAGAAAACCAGGTCCGGACGTGACGCAATTCCCAAATTCCGGCGAATTGGAAGGTTTCAAGTCCGGTAACCTCTCTCCTCTTTTCTCTCTCTTTCTGTAATATGCTATGCTTTAAGCGAGGATCACTCTTTCTATTTTGTTTTTATTTTATTTTATGGGCCGCCAACGGAAATCCCTGTGGAAAGTACGGTACTGTCCTCTATTATCATGCGAAATGGTCCATGATGTCTAGGGCAAAATGGGGAATGAAACGGGTGGCTTTTATAGAAGGCAACGTGGGTGCCGGCTGTGAAGTTTTGGGAATGACGAAATTGCCCGTGGTTGGTAATACCCGTTGGGATAAGGTGGAGGGGTAAATATTGGTTGAGGTGGGGGCAGTTTAATAATTGGGGCATGTTCTGGGGGTGGAATATTCGTTTTTGTATTGAAATGCCACGGTGTTAAGGAGCTGTTAAGTCATTGGGGTGCTGTGGATAAGCATCTATTTGTCGCATGTGGGTTTTTGGTTGTTTTGTTTTATTTAAGTTTTTTTTATTTCACATTTTCTTTCTCTCTCTCTCTCTCTTCCACCTTCGTCATGTTTCTAAAATATGAATGTCGTGCCCTAGGAAAAGAGAGATAGAGACATGGAGTTTTGGTGGGTTTTCACTGTTGAGTTGAGCTTTTTTGAGGTTGGATCAAGATCAAATCACCATTTGGACTTGAAAGAATGAGGGGGGTTTGTGAAGGGTGAGTAGACAACTAACAACTTTTCTTGTTCATTTGATGCATGACAACATAGGGTAAAAAGATTTAAAATTTTATTATTTATTAGTTTTGATATGACACAAGAGATTTTAATTTCGTAATTATACGAAGAAAAGAAAATACGGTAAGTTATGTTCAATACAATTGTTTCTTTCTTATTATACTATTCTGTTTTGTTTTTTTTAGGGTTAGAAATTGATAGTGTAACTACCAAGTTATATGAAAATTCACATTGACGATCCTTCTATCCCAAGTATTCTTCATTCCTTGGTTCCTTGCTAATCTACTGTGCTCTAATATAGAAATGGTAAAACAAGTATCTGAGTTTTCCAAGGAACAACACACTTTTATAGTTTGATGAAAGTGAAGGGAAGAAAAAAGGAGAACCTTTCTTGCGTTAGCCGTTAAAAACTGAAGTCTCAGAAAAAAGAGAGACCACCACGATGAAAAGGGTACTGTCACTACTGATGAGATATATTGTTTATTTCATTTAACCACACACCGTGTCGAGATCGATCATGTTAAAGTGATCGAGGATGAACTCATCATATATCCATCTATCTGTTTAAAGCCAGACATATATACTTTACCATCACTTGAAGTTAGGGTCTATTTGGTTTATTGGAATGCAAGAGCCAGGTACCACTTCTTCCATTTTAGATCACACTAAACTTGGTCATAGGCTTAGCACTTAGAAGTGTTTGTTTCTGGGAGGAGTGTGTTCCCTTATAAGTTTCTCTTGCTTTGTCTTTTGACTATGTAAACATTGGGTGCACGAGAGGCACCATCATTTAATGTGTTTATTTTTTATCAAAAAAAAGAAAAACTTTAGATCATACTAAACCAGTTAAACCCGATCGATTTGATCCCAAAATGTCATAGGTAACCCCATAACGGCGGTGATTGATCCAGCTTAACAAAGTGTAGTTATATATGATCTACATCAATCATCTCTTCGATCACCACACTAATTGAGATACGATCGAGTTACGTCGTGCATGTTATATATTCTTGCACAACGTCAACTAATTGTTCTTGCTTTGTTATATACTCTAGTTAATCCTCAAAATCGTTCATTCATTCTACTCAAAATCGTACAACTTCGCTTCCAAAGCAGTTGCATTTTATTGAACTGAGACAGCACATTTCGCATATACTTTGAAATTAGATTTGCATGCAGATTTCTCTGTTCGATCAATGTTACTTTAGAAAACCATTAATTGGAGCCGTGCATTACGTCCATGTGTTATTGTTTTAGACATATATACTTCATCCAAAAAAAGCCATTAGCTATTTTATGTGTTTATGTTTCAGACATACGTCCTCCAAAAAAAGGTTTTTAGCTATTTTCTATGGAGTTAAAACTGTGGTGATGCTCAAAAACAGAAAACCAGCAACAGAAATTAGCCGCAAATAGAATCATTTAATCCATCTTTTCTGCGCTATATATTCACAACCCTCGCTCATCGCCATTCTCACCAGTTGCAAAAGAAATTGACCTAACACTACAACAGATAGAAGAAAGAAAAATGGAAACCAAGTCCATCATCGTCTCCCTCCTCATCCTCCAGCTTGCTGTAACCGCTTTTTCCAAAGGCGGACATAAGGGAAAGGGCGGTGGCGGTCATCATCGTGATCAAAACCCTATGCACCAACCTCACGTAAGTTGTTAACGTTTAACCTAGCTATCGTCCATATCTCTGTTATTCATGTTGTCTGCTATTTTGATTTTCTGATTTGCCAAGGCAAGCGACTTAAATGTTTTATTTTTGCTCGTAACGCATGTCACATACAATTTTGTATCATAGGGCTCTCACAAGGACGTGCATGAGCCGGGAGGTCCGGCAGGGGGGATTGCAAAGCCAGGAAGCAAACCACAGGTTGAGTTCGGAGGAGTAGATGAACAATTTGCACCCAGCAGTGGTGGAGATGCATCTGGCGATAAGAAGTGGTGCATTGCCAAAGGTGGTATTCCTAAAACTCTTTTGAAGAATGACTTCGATAGTTTGTGCAAAGAGGTCGATTGCTCGCCTACAAACGGAACAGGCTTGTGCTATACCGAATCCATCTTCGCCAAGGCCTCATTCGCCATGAATCTGAAGTATCAGAAGAACGGTAAGAAGGATGCCGACTGCGTTTACGAAGGAAGAGCAGAGACTACCACCAAAGATCCCAGTACGTTATCACGAACATCATTTCTTGACTTGCTCTAATCTTTGATGATCTATAATAAGAATATATAGCTAATTCCATCTTTTTCTCTGTTATGTTTTTTCTTTCAGGCTGGGGTAAGTGTATAATGGTGTCTTCTTAAGAGTTGGAGGCGAAACGAGAAGGAGAATCGAAGTACAATTATCTTCAGGCCTTTGGGGGCTGTATACATATATAATTAGCATCAAATTAATAAATGTGTTGAGCAATTTCTCGATGTAGAAATATTTTACATTAATAAAACCAGGTACTTTTTTGAAGACTGTCTTGCTGATGTGATTACCACATACATATAATCTCGATTTACATGTCTAATCTAATCACGCATGTCGCGACATAAGAATCATAGTTCATCTTTCATAGAAAAAACATGGCAGACTTACTTTCAGGCAAATGTACGTTGATAGAATCATAGTTTAAAAGGCACATAAGAAAAAGTTCTGTCAGTGGTGAGATTGATTCATATGGAGATCGATATGGACTACTCTCAGCAAATTGAAAGACGTACAATAGTATAATACGTACCATATACACAACCAATACTTGGATGTACGTACGTTTGTAATCAATCAATATACCATCCATCAATCATTTACTCGTACACTTGTAGTACGTTGAGAGTTTTTGCCGTATTTCAGCAGGTACGTAGTTTGTTATAACTGCTAAGAATCACAGTGGAGTACGTACTAAATCGGATGTACATACATCTATTATCTATATATGAAAAAAGGGAGCATTTCTAGTGAGGATCCTTAAGTTGAGGACTTGGTGAGGACTTTTCGGCTTATCCCACCTTTTGATCTTATATCTACATCTTGATCGTTCAGTTTATAGGTATTTATGAGTAGATCATTTCTACAAATTTTCAGCTATATTGAAAATTGTTAAGACATTCATAAGTGTGATTTATCAATTATGAACTTGAACGGTTCATATTTAACAGATTTGGTTCGTCCATTAATTTGATATAGTTTGTTATCTTAACGAACACCAATTTGGCTGAAAAATTGTAGAAATGATCTACTCATATAAACCTAAAAATTGAATGGATGAGATGTTAAAATGTGATCGAAAATTGAGTCATTTAAACCATAAACCGAAAAGTCCTCACCAAGTCCTTAACTTAAGAGTTCTCACTAAAAGGGCTCCTTATGAAAAAATGTATCGAATTTGTTCATCGATCACATTTGAGAGTTTTTACCGTATTTCAAGAATGGTATACCTGCTGCAGGTACGTAATTTGTTATAACTGCTAAGAATCACAGTGGAGTACGTACTAAGTCGGATGTACATACATCTATTATCTATATATGAAAAAATGTATCGAATTTGTTCATCGATCTCGACTAATTTCACAGCCATTGGCATGGAATGTTATTGAAACCTCTATGGCTCTATATATGCGCGCGCTTAAAGCAAGCATCGCTTTTCTTCTGTTTCCTATACACAGCTGCTAGTTCAACTGATCGAACTTATAGTACGTCTTTCACTCTTTCCTCAGGGCTCAATGTCATTTGCATCTAGCCAGCTAGGCTCAATATAATTATCTCCCAGGCAATGAATACTTCGGGTCCATCTTATAATGAATTCATTGATTTCATTCTTTTGTGTGTGTGTGTATGTGCGTGTGTTTAGAATAAAAGAGGTAGAGGTAGAGGCAGGTGTGCATTAGTACGGAATATAGATAGTACGTGTCTAAGCCTAAGCCTAAGCCAAAGCATGGAAATGATTTGTTTCACAGATTTTCCCATGCCACTTAAAAATCTCATCTTGTAATGATCGTTTAGTTCTGGCTTTTTTAGTGTATATAATCAAGTTGTGTCGGCAGTCAATCGTAGTCTTTCAGTTTCAGCAAACGTATCGCACAATAAACAAAAATGATCAGGAGTCATATATATATGAGTGATCGCTAGGTATTAGCTAGGGTTTAGGCCAGGATGCCAAGCAAGATATGAGCAGTGTTCTTTTAGCTACTGGTGCACAGTGACGGAGTCAAGATAAAATTTTCACCTGGGCTAATTATAACGCATGGAAAAAAAATTCAATGTAACACACAATATTTAAAGGAGAGAGGTTATAGGAAGATGACAACATATTTGCTGAAGCGTTAGCTGATAATCCATTTTAGATAATACAGCTGTTCTAGAGTTAGAACACTGACACTGCAGATTTTCCTTCTTTGCTTGGACGGTTGGACAAAGAAGCCATTTAATTTGGTTAAAATATAGAATCAATGGGAATATGGGATCATAACTAAACCCAGCAAGTAGTTGTTCCGCAAAAACCAGACGTTAAATTGCAAAAATGATACATAACAACACCAACTAACTTCCATTTACTTTTCCTTTTTAATTTACATGACTAGTAATAGATAACACAGCAGCAAGCACTCATGGTGTTAATCTTATTGTGTAGGCAATGAATATACCACATTAATTGTTTGGCATAGCCGAATATATAGAGGCTGCTCAATCATGTTTTGAAAATAGTGAAACCGTCGTCTCTTCTTAGTTGTTTGAGATCGGCAGAAGATTGATCTCTCTCTATCTATCCACTGTCATTGATTTAGTTAGTTTACAATTTCACATGGCTATGTATTGTTTGGATCATATCCCATATTAAACTCTTTTTTTCGTGCATTGGATGTTTAACACAGCAGCAACTCTTACAGCAGCAAACCAGCACCAATAATTTTTTCAAGCTTCAAAATCTCACCTAGGCTGGCTCCGCCCCTGCTAGTGCACCGCAATAGAGAGCCCTGACAAATAGAGTTTCACCCAAAATTATCTTTTGTATGATAATATTATAGTTTGTTTTGTTATACTCCGTAATAAGTGAGCTTCGATAATTTAAGTAAATAGTAAATGGTGTAAGAATTTTATTTATGTAGGAGATTGTAAGTGTCAATTTCACATGAAACCTCCTATGCTCAAAAGTTTTGTTATACAAGGATTTCTAAAAGATACGGTGTACAAGTTATGTTTGATCATTCATTTCCAAATCATATTTCTACACCTTGTTGCTACTGATCATGGAAAGCTATTGTAAAAAACGGATTGATGACCAACATGAGCTCCTTGTCATGAAGTCGGAAAAACAGGTCACGGCTTACCAACAAATTTCGCTTAACTTGAGATAAGAAAACCTGAATAGACGATGAGAAAAACGGGCCGGGTTGCTGAATAATTGGGCTTGAGCCAGTTAACTTAAACCAAGAAAAAAAAAATTAACAAATAGAAGAAGAAAAAACAAAGAGAAAAGCAACCTGTGTCATATTGTAGCAGGAAAACAGAAACAAATTGCTTCTTTCTGGTTTGGTTTTGGTTTTAGAGTAGAGAAAGAGAGAGATTAGAAAAGAGAAGCACAGCAATGGCCGCAGCAACAGTAGAAGCTCAGCCACCCAGATCTTCATCAAATGGGCCTGCAGATTCCTACATCGGCAGCCTCATCAGCCTCACCTCCAAGTCCGAAATTCGCTACGAGGGTGTCCTCTTCAACATCGATACCCAAGAGTCCAGCATCGGTTTGAGAAATGGTATTCCAAAGACCCCGCCTTTTTTGCCTTTCTTGTTTTGGGTCTCTTTTGCTTTTGTGAATTTCATCTGGGTTATGATTGGAAATGGATTTGAGCTGCTTTCTGTGGTTTTGCATTTCATCTGTTTATGGTTTGGAAAGTGTTCATTGTGAAATGTGTGTTGTATAACGAGGAGTTTGTATCTGAGGTTGATAATATGATCATGGCTGATGGTAAAGTTTAGGTCTTTGGAAACTTGTAATGACATGCATGCTGGTGATAGGTTCATTGGCAATACATTGTTTGAGAGGTGAAAAGGAAAGAAAAGAACTTGATGGCTTGTATAGTTGTATTAAGAAATTTGGTTTTAATTGATTATGTTTCAGTGTATCAGAGAGTTCTGGAGGGTTAACAAATATGTTAGATTGCTAAAGCTTAAAGTCGTACTACATAATATTATAGAGGGATGGTTCTATAATATTATGTCCATGTCCTCAATGAAGTGCTTTTGAGATTTTGGATTTCCATGTCCTCAATGAAGTTAATAGGAATTCTGAGCTATAGTTTTATGCATTGCAGTAAGATCATTTGGAACTGAAGGGCGCAAGATGGATGGTCCACAAATACCTCCAAGCGATAGAGTTTATGAATTTATACTTTTCCGAGGAAGTGACATCAAGGTATACAGTATATTTTCTTTTGGTAAGGTGTATAGTGTATTTCTTTTGATAAGAAGGTATATAGTATATGGACAATGAAATCATATCCTTCCTGACTAAGGTTCATGTTCTTAATTCTGGTCTGTATTCTGAGGAAAACTCAATTAATTTGAATCTGGGATGCTATCAGAAATTTTCCGGGCTTATAGACTATAGTTTTAATTTGATTGCCTCAGAATGAACTCTTCTTTTGTGTATGGTTACAGGATCTGCAGGTCAAATCTTCACCTCCAGTTCAAACTAACACAACTGTACACGATGATCCTGCCATTATTCAGGTAAAGGAAACAAAATAGGCTACGCTTCAACAGATGCTTTTACCCAAACTCAATCCTTAGTCACTGATACTTAATTTAATTCCTCATACAGACTCACTATTCTCAAGCAGTGACTGCGTCAACAAGCTTACCGTCTTCTAGTATTGCGTCCATTCCAGATGTTAGTGCCTACACTCCACAGATGGGACTCCCTAAGCCACCATTTCAAAGCACTCTTCCAATGTATCAACCTCTTGGAAGTCTAGGGTCTTGGGGTTCTTCAGCCCCTCCAACTACAAATGGCAGTGGAATGCCCATGGCAATGTATTGGCAAGGATTCGCTGGGCCCTCAAATGGATTTCAACACCAACAGCAATCACTGCTTATGCCCTCACCCGGCTTGTCAATGCCACCTTCTATGCAACAACCAATGCTATATCCTACCATGAATGCATCATTGTCTGCTGGATCTTCTGGTCCTTCTATCTCTAAACCATCAGAGTCACCCTCTGCTTTCTTGACACCCTTTGGTACGGGCACTCCAAACTTGCATTCCCCTATGCTTTCTTCCCAGTCGCCTGCCCCTACTATGGGCACTCTGGGGGATTTGCAATCTTCTATGTTTCCTTCGAAGTCTTCTGCAACAGTTTCAGAATCATCCTCAAGTTTGATTCTTAACAAGGCTTCTCCTCAAACTCTTCCTACTGCTGCATCAAGTACTAGCTTGCCCTTGGTTTCACCACTGACTCCTGCTCTGGACAAAACTAACATCCTATTACCAGCCTCTGACAAGCCTAAAACAGGCCCTACTGCTGTAATGCCGCTAACATCTGAATCTGTGTCGTCCATGGCTAGGACATCAGGTTCAGTTTTACCTGAAGGAGCAATGCCTCCATTAGTAACCCCAGGCCAGTTTTTTCAGCCTGAGCTCACCATGGTATCTTCATCCCAGCCTTCACAAACAGCTCAGAGGGATGTTGAGGTAGTCAAGGTATCCTCATCAGAATTACCACCATCACCAGCAGCAGCAGCAAAGGATTCGCAGGAACCAATATTGCCTCTACCCGCACCATCCATTCCTAAGGTATTGCCCACATATCTGATGTATTCTTTTGCTTACCTTGTCACTTGCTGCATATTGATCAAATAAATGGAATGTAATTGCATGTGTATGGTCAAATTTCTGTTTGGACTTTGGAATTATTGCCATACGTCTTGACCACAACTACCTATCAAAATTTTCCGTTAGGGCAGAGAGTGACTGTAGAGCTCTTTTGTTTTGCATTCATGCTTGCCATTTACCTAAAGTTTATGAGTTTACTATAGTGGGCTTGAAAACTAATGCCCATATTGTCTAATCTCTCTAATGTAATGTTGTCTATTTTGCTTCACTTTATCCTAGCTGCATGGAGCTCATGCCTTCGGTCATCAAAGTTACAGAGGAGGTCGTGAAAGAGGAGGTCATGCCTTCAGTCATCAGAGTTACAGAGGAGGTCATGAAAGAGGAGGTCATGCCTTCAGTCATCAAAGTTATAGAGGGGGACGTGAAGGAGGAGGTCATGCCTTCACTCATCAAAGTTATAAAGGTGGGCGTGAAAGAGGAGGTCATCCCTTCATTCATCAGAGTAACAGAGGAAGTGAAAGAGGTAGAGGAAACAGGGTATGTACTTTTTCTCTTACACAATCTGTTTACCTATGATGTTTCACACCAACTATTATAAGAACCTGATTGGGTGGTTTTATAAATAGAGCGTTCGGAATTTTATAGACTTTTTTCCTATATTGTTTTCCTGCTATTGTTGATTTTACTGCTATTTTTATGGCAGAACTACTAGCTCCCACTAGTCAAACTATTGGAATTTTCATGCTTGCTGCTGAATGTATTCAATGGTTACCTAGGATGAAGTGTGAATATGCATATTTAGATTATTTCTTGTAAAAAAGATTTCTTAAGTGTCCTTTTGAGTTGCCACTTAGTGTCTGGATGCCATTTAAGGAGTACTTATGCACTTTCATGTGACAGCTACATGAGCACTCACCTGCAAACTAATCTTTCTTGCATTTCTTAGGTTATTCCAATCATCTTTTATTGATGCCTGTGATTTTGTGGTAAATATAATGTTTGTGCCTTATATAGACAGCACTAGTTCCAAAATGGAGCTTTTAATTTATTGATGATCATGCTCTTTCAGATTTCACGTCCTGTGACTAGATTCACCGAGGATTTTGATTTCACAGCAATGAATGAGAAATTCAACAAGGATGAAGTATGGGGTGACCTTGGTAAAAGTAATAAAGCTGTAGAAGATGGAGGTGAATCACAAGATGAAGAGGATGTCGGAGCTTCACCATGTGATGATACCAAGGTCTCTTTATCAGTCCCCTCTCTATAAAGAACAAAAAATATCAAAATGCAAAGAACCTATTTCATGACTGGAGTTTGTTAATGTGGAATCTCCTGTTTTGCAGAATGTTTACGTTAAGGATGACTTTTTTGATTCTCTGTCCTGTGATGCACTTGATCGTGGGTCACAGAAGGGGAGGACCAAGTTCTCAGAGCAAATGAGAAAGGATACTGAGGTATATATGTGCCTCCTCTTGAAAAAGGGAAAAAAATACTGAGATTATTTATTACAGTTTTCAGGTTATTTTTGAAGATTTTCTAAGAGTCATGGGATTTATTGGAGTCTTCATTGCTACTGCTGATGCCTTCCACTTGTATGAGTATTACTGATTCAAATCTCCTTGTAATTGCCATGCCAGACGTTTGGCTATTCTCCAAGGCATCGGGGTGGAAGAGGTGGTCGATGGAATGGTCGAGGTGGCCGATGGAATGGTAGTTATCATGGAGGTGGTTATGGCTATGCTGGACAGGGCCGAGGACAAAGCTTCCCTAACCGTGCCTCCTACTAAGCATTGCCTTTCAGTGCCTGCTGAGATGAACCTCAGAACTCTTGGTGTGCCAAGAGATATAGCTATGAAGGTTTAGTTTTTTGTACTTCTGGGCATTGTGCTCGCAATAAGATATTCTGGAATAGTCGTGGTGGCCGATAGAATGGTAGTTATCACGGAAGTGGTTATGGCTCTACCGGACAGGGCTGAGGATATTACTCTCTGAATCGTGCCGCCTACTAAGCACTTCCTTTTGGTGCCTGCTGGGATGAACCTCAAAACTTAGCAAGGTCTAGTTTATGTAGGTTTTGCAATACCTGGCATTGTGCTCACAGTAAGATATTATGAAATAAGTTCTCTATGTTCTACATGGAATGCGAACGTTTTAGCAGATTGATAGTAGTATCAGTCTCAATAAGCATCAATTAGCATGCACCCTGAAAACAATAGCAATGATGATCAACTAACACAAAAACTTTTATCTTATATATATAAAATGCTTCCAATTCTATTCTTTAAGCACAAAGAACAACTGCTGACGGTGGTCTCCGGCCGATTATGGGTCAGTGGAATGCCGCCGCAATCCGCCGGAGAGTCGGAGAGAGACGAGAGACGACTCACATAGTAAGTCCAAGGCAGTCCTAGTTTTTTTTTTTCTTAATAAGATGGGCCAACCAAGCTGCATAAGCCCAGTTCTCCTTACTCTTTTTATTAAAAAAACAAATTATTATTTTCTGAAGCTGTTTAGTAATGAAGCTGAAAACTTTGACCAGGAGCATCTCAGTTTCACTTTGATAATTCACAAAGGTTGAAGGAGGAGCAAAACCCATAAAGAGAAAAACCGATCCAAATCCAGTCGAAGACCCAAAATCAGAAAGAGGGAATGGGGGCGATTCCGGTAGTGCGGTTCCCGATCTTCCGAGCAGTGCGAGTTGTCGGAGTGGCAGTGGCCGCTCTAGTCCTCACCTGGACCATACATTTCCGGGGAGGCTTGGCTCTCATCTCTGACAACAAAGATCTCATCTTCAATGTTAGTCTCTTCCCCATATCTTCATTTTTCGACATTTGATAGTGTGTATGCTTCATTTTCTGTGTTATTGGTTTGCAGGTTCATCCAGTGTTGATGGTGATTGGACTTGTAATCTTGAATGGTGAAGGTAATATTCTCTTCATGTATTAATTAATATGGTAGAGTTTGAATGATGAGATTTGGTTTCCGGGCGTTGTGGAGTTTTGATTCATAAGTGTATTTTGCACAATACCAAGGGTTGTGACTTGTGAGAGCATTATGTGGAATGTTTGTGCATCCGCTAGTTTATAGTTTCATTTTCTTTCGAAATGCGAGTAGTACTTTGCTGGGATGATTTATTTCACACAAAAGGGTCTTGATTGAGTTGATAATCTGCATAGAATCTTATGCTCTGTCGAAATGGACACATGAAGTTATAGGCTTAGTGTGACTACCATGAATTACAACTATGTTGTGTTTCTTCCGTAATTGCAGCCATGCTAGCGTACAAGACAGTATCAGGAACAAAGAGCTTCAAGAAATTAGTTCACCTTACGCTGCAATTCATTGCGTTTTGTTTAAGCATTGTGGGTGTGTGGGCTGCCTTGAAGTTCCACAATGATAAGGGCATTGACAATTTCTACAGCCTGCATTCTTGGCTGGGTCTAGCCTGTGTGTTCCTTTTTACCATCCAGGTACCCTCGTAGCTACTGTTTTTCTTCAGAAGATGTGTTCAACATTACTTCCGTCCAGATTTAACCGTGATTCTATATTGCGCAGGGGGCTGCTGGATTTGTTACATATTGGTACCCAGGTGGCTCGAAAAATAGTAGAGCAAACTTGATGCCATGGCATGTGTTTTTCGGTGTTTATATATATGCACTTGCTGTTGTTACTGTGACTACTGGTATCTTAGAAAAAGCCACATTTCTTCAAGCCAACCATGTAATATCACGCTACTCAACTGAAGCTCTGCTGATAAATTCTCTGGGGATATTGGTTGTTGCACTGGGCGGTTTTGTTATTCTCGCGGTCATTGCTCCTGCTAATAAAGGTGACATTTTCAGAGAATCAACAGAGTAAGCAGAGTAGTACTATCTTGTAGTTTGCAAGCAGGCACTCTATATTGACTACAGGTCTAAAGAGAAATCCTCGTATCAAAATAACAGTTTCTGTTTCCTTTTGATCAGAGTTGATAAGAACTTGATGCTATTTTCATTTTTCGTTCGTTTTAATAGCCAAAGCAAATCATTAATTCTGAAAGAGGAATTAGAAGATCATGCTGAATCCCCATCACGAGCTATGGCGGCGCCTCATCTTCCAGACAAATAACGTCATTTGAATGAAGGCCAAATTGGCTCAAGAATGTACTACCAGATTATACGCCCAGGCTGAACTGAATAACGTATTACCATAGAGTGGAATTTAAACTTCGTCTCTTTGTTTTGGCATCTGAGTATTTTGTTTTGTTTATCTTTCCAAGCAATTGCTAGACAAATTAACACGAAACCAAATCCAAATGGACATTTCAAGTACGCTTCCAAAAATAATCCGAAGAGAAAGCATGAAGTATTACACAGCTGAAGATAGCACTTCAGAATGACCTAGGATTGGTACATGTGATCAAATTATACATGCCTCAACTTAAGCATGCAAAACTTTGCAATTCAGATTGACATCAATGTTTGTCACAAGTCAGAGAGAACAAAAGGTAACAAAAAGCTTGTCACTGTCTGAATGTTAAAGGCTGCTGACACTGAATCTCTACGTTGCAGCATGCCTACAAATTTCCGGAGGACTTCATCTATTGTGATTAATTTCCATGGCATGGAAGCACTTTGAGTGATCACATCCATAACTGTTCTCTTCGGTATTCACGGACGATAACAGGTACACTTGTAGGTGGAACCTAAAAAAAAAAAGCAGAAATAACTCATTTTTTCATATCGCAAGTTTTGAGTAGACATGCTTCTTAAGCAAATATAACATGAGAACGGGACACAATCTCGTGAGCCGTGAGTTGTGGGAAGTTTTAACAATATCATTTCTGTCCATGATCTTGCTTCACAATATGCAGAGGCTAACCAGCAAGTTCAAAATTCACAACCAAAGAGTAAAACTCTAACTGCTGAAATGGAACTTGAGAACAATTACTTGAAGAAAATAAAATATTTACCATGCCATAATCTGTGATGATCATTGATACATAATCGGAAGGCAGCGCGTCATAACTGCCGATAACAAGTTAAACAGAATCGCCAAGTTAGTAGAGGACTTGGGAATCGTGATAGAACATAAACTAATTAACAGTTCTTACATCAGATTTAGAGGTTGAAGATTTTCACAATTAGCTTGATTATTCAAACAATTGATTTCCTCCATACCAGGAACCTTTGAAATCACATCTGGATCACCTGCCATAAGTGGTTACAATGACCTAAGTCAGCAAGCAACCGGAAAATGCGGTTTATCATAAACTGTTAAGAGTCACTATCACCAAAATTTAAGTCTGGAGTGCATACCGAGCTCATTAGAGCAAATTGAATCAAGCTGTACCCTTTCATGAAACTTATATGCCTCGCAGCATACTAATACGGGAACACGGAAAGCATGAGCTACCATAGCAACAGAAGCAGTTCCAACCCTCGAATAAACTGCTCCATTAGACAGAACTGAAGAAGCACCTAGAAAAACTCGAGTGACTTCATGCATGATGTACGAAGCAGCATTGATATGAGTGTAAGTACAGCTAATTCCCTTTCCCACCAACCTACGAAGTAAACGTTGCCCTTCAAGCTTCGGGCGAGAGTCGACTACCACTACACGAAATTGTTTGCCAAGCTCATGGGCATGTACTAGTAACATTTCAACTACAGTGGATGACCCATACGTTAGAAGAACATCACCATCCCTGATTTTTGTTACTGCATGCTTGACTATCACCTTATCTGCAAGTAATATCTTCTCACTTACAAACTGTTCAATATCTGACAGGAGAGATGCTTTAGCTTCTGACTCCGACAGAGTCAAAGGTAGCTTGGCAATTCGACTTTTTAGAAACCTAATTGCATTCCCCATGCTGATTGAAAGGGGCCTGCACTCAATTAAAAATGATACATAACTACTTATTTTTGCTGTCAAATCCCTACTAAGGTTTTTCTCAGGTGGTGTCGCGTAGTCCTTAATGGCCTCCTGAAAAGCTTGAAGCATGGCAATGCACCGAGCATTACCACCAGATATATCTCCAGTTAAATACTGTAACCCAACCTGGGAATTGGCATCAATACCAAAAGTTATACTTTATCGATCACTGTCATACATCATCTATCAAAATGTTCTAACAAGCTGATATAATCCTGTAGATACCTTATAAACTGCAGGATGCACAGGGTCAAGCTGGAAAAACCTAGACTCGAGATCAGGAAGCTGAGTCCCATGCTCATACTGAGGCAAATGCCTAAACAGCTCAACCCTGTTCCTCGCCTCAGTTTGCTTAACCACCGAACGCCTTTTCGCTTTCTCCACACGGCTCATATCATCATACTGCATCCGTGGAGGAGGGACCTCTTTCTTCCTTTCTTTCTCCACTGCACGTTCCCCACCACCACCCTTCTTCTCAGAAGCCGCCACAGTCGGGGATTTTGTAACCTTATGTGGCTTCACATTCACCGTAGTCGATGCTGCAGCACTAACAACAGAAGCTGCCTTTCCTTCACCTAACAACACAATGTAAAAGGAAACGCAGTCACTAAATTTGATCAAACAATAAAACAAGCCTATTGAAATCCATACGCACCTTTCGCAGCCGCCTTAGCTGCTCGCTGAGCCTCCTGCATTGCGCGCCTCTCGGCTTTTGTGGTCTTCTCTTTCAGTGGCTTCGAATTCAAGCCTTGCTCATTTTCCACTTCCACTGATGCATTTCCAGCTTTCTCTGCAATTTTCACTGCTTAAATTTCCAGAATTCACAATTAAAACCCTAATCAAACGAAACAGTGCAAACAGCTCACCAGAAAAGCCAGACGGAATCTTCGTCAACCCGGCGGCGGGGACGCTACTGGCCTGCACGGCCGCCGCCGAATCAAACCCCCTACCAGGCAGCGAAGACGACGTCGTCACAGCCGCAGTGGTCCGAGCCGGATTCGACCGGAGCGGGCGGCCCGGCGAGAAAGCGAACTCGGCGTCGTTGTAGGAGGAAGCGGCGGAGGGGGAGGAGGCGGGGAAGAGGTCGGAGGGGATGTGAGAGTCACGGCGGCCGGGGGAGGCGACCGGAGGTAAGAGAGCGGGACGGACGGCGGCGTCGGAGGAGTGACGTGGCGGGGGGATCATGACCGGAGAGAGGGAGTTGCCGGAGGGGGAAATGTTGGAGACGGGAGGGGAGGAGGAGATTGGCTCCGGCACGGCGAAGAAGCCGACTTGCCGGACCTTCGGGTCGCTGACGGTGCGCGGTGGTCGCCGTGGGTCCATTTGAGATTGAATCCGAGGGTTTTGAAAAGTTTGGGGGTTTTGGATTTTGATAGGGGAAAAGCTTCAGTACTATATAGGGAGAAAGACCTGAGTTTTAGAAAACGGGACCGGTAAAAACCAGAAGAGTAAAAACCGCCGGCCGATTTTCGTTTGTTTTTTACATTATCGTCAGAATTTTGGACGGTTACGATTTGTCGATAGAGAATCTTGGGTCAAAAACAAGATATTGAAGATTCTTTCAGAATCTGATTCCATACCTTCAATCTGAACTGAATGTATGGAATAACAAAGCTATAACCTGCTTTGGATCAACAGGGCAGGCAGAATTGCCTGCGTGTTATAAACTGAGAGATTGAGATAAAAGAACCGGAACTAAAGTGCAAATAAGAATGTATTCGGATAGATGATATGATATCCAAGATTACAACGTACACAGGGAACGCTACATATCAGAAACGATGTTCTTAAGTTGCGTATGTAAAAGCAACATTAACATAGTTTGTATAGATACGAATGACAGGAGCACAATGTTACTAATCCCTCGTTCGCTCTTCTTTCAGTAAAAGGCAACTGGACCCTTGGAAAGTCCAAGACGAACTTCCATTGCATGATGAGCGTCTAATGGCCGGACAGTCTCAGATTCACGGGGATCTGCAATTAGTACCATCAAACATTTAGGAACCAAGAAATTCTAATGAATCATCATGTATACTGCTAATGAGAGACCTATTCATGTAGATGTTAATGATTAGGTAAACTGTAACAAAATGAACTATTCCTTTTCCATATTTATTTAGAAGAAGTTGTTACTCTTTCAAAAAGAAGTTCTAACTGCAAATGTACAGATCAAAAAGTAAATTACTCGAGTTTTGCAAATCTAGGCAAGTCGAACTTCTAAAAACTTAAACCATGCAGGCCCACTTGAGGGGATACTGTCACAACTGAAGTCGGAAATCGTCATTTTCACTTGGAGAAGTTCAACTGATTACTATAATGAAAATGTAGGACAAGAAACTTGTTTTGTCTATAGTTTTTCATAGATGAAGAAAAAAAAAATGAAGGGAACTAAGATTCATGGAAAACCAAACGATTAAGAAAGCCAAGGCTACTAATTTTGCAACTATGTCTAACTCACAAGGACTTGAGATTATTAGACAAAAGCTTTTCCTACTAGGACAAAAGAATTAGAAGAGAACTTCAAATGATTTATCTTCTACAAAGAACTGTTTGGGAAAGTCCAATATGTGGTAACAATGAGGGAAAACAATTGTTCATAGAGAGAAAGATGAACTGTCACAACATATAAGATTGGCTTTTCCATAGCTGTTGTTCAAAGGTTGGTTCATGAAAGTGTTCTTACCATTCATGTAGTCTTCAAAACCAAAAGAAT
Organism: Fragaria vesca subsp. vesca; assembly: GCF_000184155.1. Lineage (NCBI taxonomy): Eukaryota > Viridiplantae > Streptophyta > Magnoliopsida > Rosales > Rosaceae > Fragaria > Fragaria vesca. The sequence goes on along the minus strand of NC_020496.1, from coordinate 30,282,517 downwards.
CCAAGTCTCCTGTCAGAGACTCCAAACCTAGCATTGAAGAAGGTATGGCTCCAGTAGGCCTCTGAAATCTGCAACCATTTCAAAGAAAAAAAATGGGGACTCAAATGTTACTCCCCATTACATAAACAGTATAACTACATAAATAATTTACAAGATAGTAATATGCATACTCAACTTTTGTAACAAAAATTTCAAGCATTGTAATATCAGGTCATAGAACTACACCCACATACACTTTCTGTATCACACAAAAACTTGACAAAACAATTTTCCAGGTCTCCAGCCAAAGACCAAAGATTACAACTAACAAGTAAGCACACCAAATACGTAAAACCTCCATCTCAAATAAAAACATCTCAACTGATATGAGGTTGGTGGGTTCCCTGTATTTTTCATGCACAATCTGAATCACTTTCAACAGACCATAAATCATACAGCACGGTGACAAGACCACTCAGCCAGGTACAAAAATGGAGGATAAGTTGGAACTTCATCAGATAATTCCAAATTTCACCCAATTTTCAGTTATTCATCGAGATTAAAACACACATATAGCAAAACCTAAGAACACAAAGTGTATTAACTAGAGTCCTGATCCAATAGAACTTAGCTTCATCCTCATTTAGAAGCAAATCCACGGAGTCTTACACACTAAATATGAGATTTTCCGGGACAAAAGTTTATCTAACCAATTCAATCCTCTAGTCATATTAATCACACAAATAACTTTGTCACGCAAGTTAACCTAATCCTAATTGCCAATACAATCACAAAATCAAACTAAATCCTCACATAAACACAGTAAAAATTAGTGAGGATTTGCCATACCGAGAAAGCATTTGCCTTTCGAAATCCATCCTCATCGGAAACGCAGAACCATAAGTGTTGGTCAAGATTCTCCTATCCATCTCCTCTTGCATCTTCTTCGTCTGCAACCCAGCAAATTAAACAATCTCAAAACCCTAGAAATTTAAACCAAAACCGAAATTCACAGGAGGAATTAGTTACCGATTGGTGAGCAGATTCGACTGGGTGAGCCCCAACGAGGTTGCTCTTGACGCTGTTGAGACCAAAACGGAGCGTATCGTTCTGGATCCCTCCGATTTGGTGCTCAATGTTCTTGGGTGCCTCCATTCTTGATTCTTCTTCGGCTTCGTTCTCTGCAAGTTAAGGTCGCTGCAGTAGTAGTCTATGCCTTTTTTTTCCTCAGTTCAATTATATATAGGAGGGTTTTTTTTTCGTTCCCAGCTATTCATTTTTGTAATGGGTCATTGGGTTTTGAGGCCCAACAATGCATGGGTTGGAGCAGCGGTCCAATATCCCCCTTGGGTCTAGGTTCCGACCAATTGTTTCGGGTCAAGTTTTTTATTTTATTTTTAATTTTTTTACATAGTGATCAATTTCATGATCCTTGCCTAGTTACGACAATTAGACCGGCTCTATTTTTACCATTTGATCCAACAAGGGATGGACAGATATCGGATTTGGGGTTTGTGAGAATAAATCACACACATATCTAATTGAGACGCGCACATTACACTACGAAATGTATGAGATTTTTCTTACTATGAAAAGGAATGCATGCATGAAATTAATGAAAGGGAATGCATGCATGAAATTACTATTATTGGAAATTGAGTATGTGTTTTCTAACTAATTAAGGACAACACTTTTTGTGATATGCCTTTCAAGTTTTATTAATTGCATGCAGGTCTTGTATAATATAAAATCAGATCGATTTTTACAAGTGCATATAGAATCAGATCGATTCAATATCACAGATCGATGTAATAGTAACATATGAATCACCTAGCTAGTTAAATAGTTGTTAGAAAACGTCATCTTATTCACTTCTTTTGTGGTAAATTTGAAAGAGCCAGCTAGCTAGCTACGTTCTTTATGAAGAAAAGAGAAGAAAAGTAAGTACTGCAGCAGTACTTGACCTAGCTTGTTGTGGATTAGCCAAACTAGCTAGCTACTAAAATAATTGGTCCAGGAGTACTATTTACCCAATGAAATTTGCTCTTTTAACTAAAGTCATTGGGACTTAAAGAGCTAGCTAGGTTTTGTTGAGTTTTGTATTGTATATGGAGCATGGAGCATGTCCTTCCTGACCATCTACTCAGTTTTATATTAGATTTTGTCTTCTAGATTTTGTTGGGGAATTTATATCATACCAATAGCTTTGAGCTAGCTATCAATTCAGACTTCAGATCATAACCACTCCAATATATCAATATATATATATATAAATACACACACAATATATATGTGTATCGTACTCACAACCATATCACCATGTCCGGAGTCAGAAGTCCAGAACTGCCAGTTTAAGAGAGAAGAAAGAAAGAAGAAACTAGTTCTTCATCTATCAGTGATCGCCGTCACTTCCACTATTGCAGAACTGTTCATCTTCTTCATCGTTGGGGCTGTGTGTTCTGTACATATATTACCTCTCTAAAATGATCAAGGCCACTGTTCATCAGTCTCTTTCAGGTAAATGTCTACAGTCTGGTTTCATCATTTCTTTAGCTCTTGAAATTTTTAGGCGAGCATGCATGTTCTGTCTTTCATTTTGCTAAAGGAAGCTATACTGATTTTGAGTTCTCATGATTCATTGCCTCACAATAATACACTAGTTGCCCAGCCACAGCTGTGAAGTCTTCAAACCTCTATATAACTTGAGCTTTTACTCTTATAATGATGATGCCGGTCTTGTTGTTTCTTGCTGGTTTCTTTTTTCTTACATGAAATCAGAAGCTGATGAACTTTGTTCTTCCTTTTCTCTGGCAATTGCTGTTACCTCATATCAGTACTACTGACTATAGCTATGAGAATCATGCGCATGCTATCTGGTCTTTGTAGTCTTAAATTATTCTGTTGCGTGTTTATTCATATCCTACATGCCAAAGAGAGCTAAAAATAGTCAGGATATATGCGATCATCTTCAGAAGAAAAGTAGCAATTAGCCTGATTGAAGCTTTAATGCCGGTTCTGACCTGAGGTTGGTGTTAAACAATTTGTGCCTCCTAATCTCCTATTAAGTATTTGAAGAATTTGGGGCTTCAAGTATTAGACAGACATGCATTAACACTGAGTCATTGATCAATGAACGATGGTATGGTTTTGGTTCCAAAATTCGAGTACTTAGATAGCCCTTAAACTTAGTCGGGCATATGTAGGGGGAAAAAATAACACTAGCTTTGTTTTTTTGAATGAATATATCAAAATCCAATTAAAGTATCTACAAATATTATAAATATACTAACCGAGGTTAATTAAAATAGAGACGATTAATAGCGTGCAAGAGAAAGATATAGAAAGTGACCGGCCGAGGCAAAAGTATATATATAGTGTACGTAACACTTTAGAAACAATTAGAAATTCATCCTTTAAAAAATTCTACAACATGTTAACTAATGACATACATATATAGTAAAATTATCACTTTTAGGACTTAATTACAGAAAGAAAAAATGAAAAAAAAAAAAAAAAAAACCTTAGCTTCTTTACCTGATGAGGTCAGTATTTTCCTTAATCAGGACTTTTAATTTCTTAGTTGTCACATTAGTACTCAAAGTGGTAACACGAACCTTCAAAATACTACCGTTAATCAAAGTAAAAATTAAGTTACAACTAGAGTCATCAAAATGATGAAATGATCCCTGAGCCCCTGAGAATGATAAATATTACACATAGCTTTACTAACCTTTGATAAAAGTAATTATATTAACACAACGTAACGTACTTAATTTTCTACATTATGCATGGTATGGAAAATATTAGCTAGGTAAATATCATGTACGTGTATAGTGACAGTTGTAAAATTTCCTAGGTATGTCTAAACAGGCCCTCCAAATGTGTATCTTCGCTTTACTAGGTATTTTAGTTTTCCACAATTTTTTCCAAAAATTACATCCCGCATTAAGAATTAGAGGGGAATTAACTAGAGGAATTGAGAAAAACATACCTGTAAGACGATTTGACTGAGAAATGTCCATCCTTTTCTAACTTCCCACATCATGGATTTATCTTCTTTTCTTTTATCAGAACAATTCATTGATTTATCTAGAAGACTAAAATTCTTAACTTGTATGGAGTATTTCTGGCATATATGACCGACCATGCACTTGATGTTTGTTTATCTTTCTTATCAATTAAAGACTGTGCATATGCTCTACCTAATATACTAGTCATTTAAAACAGTGCAAACCAATTAAATCAAGCTATATATACTAATCAGTTTTCTAGAAAAGAAAGAAAATAAATTTCATTAGGCAATGCAAAATAATTATTTTTTGCTGGATGATTGTAACTAGAAACAGGAAGTCGATCTTCTTGTACTTTAAATCAATTTAATTAACTTTTTGCATACAGAGATGGAAAATGGAAATGATGAAGAACTGTGATTGTTGTGCAGTACTAACTAGACATTGTTCCCTGTTGAAATTAAAAGAATAAAACATCAAAATCTTAACTATCTTTCTCATCACGACATTAAACTTCAGAAATCATGTATAGCCTCCCATCTCGTACAACCTTGAATCCCTTAGTGTATAGTGATCTACTCATTCAATGGAAGACGATAGCATTCAGACCAAAAAAAACACAAGACAGAAACATATCAGCTAGGGAAGTTGAATAATTAACATTCAATTTTCCTCATGTATTTGTCTTGCAGATCCTCATGTACATTGGATACTGGATAGCCAAAACCGACTGGACTAACCCCACCCACCCTCCACACACCCCCCCAACACACACACCCACACCCACACCCCACAGAAACTACATGCAACTGAAAAGAGATCTAGAGGAAGACCTAATTAATCCGAGAATTAAGATGGTTTTTGTAACATTTTCACTTCCCTAAAACAAGGAGTTCAATCGATACATTTCAGATAGTGATCCTTTCTACTGGACTGCGTATGATACAAGTTGCTAAGCTTTCTCATGCCAACATTCATGTTATCTATCAATTTTTTTTTAAACATTGAACAGCTTTATATGTATTATCATGGACATCATTACCTTGATTAGGTTGGTAATCAACTACTTAGCTTCTTATATACTAATTGATCTTTGTTTGATTTGATCGCTTGCTACTCATATATGCTCATCTGGACAGAAAATTGCAATTCTGGTGAACTTTTAATCTAAGACCATATATCCCTAGCCTGCTCAAACTCTATCTTAAGGTGCATTTAGATCCTGTTCAAATTTAGGATTTATTAAGGCTACTGGCGGTTATCAATCAAACTATGCTCGGTCCGTGTGAAGATTACTCTTTACAAATATATTCATTTTCCAAATCGTGTATATACTACAAATGTTAACAAATATATGTTTTTCAAATTAATACGTACATATATTATGTCTAATGTTCTTTCAGTTAACCTTTTTTTTTTGTAATTAATTTGGTCTTGTTGACAAATTAAAATCTGTTCTGAAATCACTCTATCCAAAATAATGAAGCAGTAAAAGCATTTTACTTCAATACAGCTTTCTTTCAATTCATCAGTAACCATATTTTTCATTTTATTTTTGACTCATCAGTCATCAACTTGAGTGAATGAACTTGAAAGACATATATGAGCATCCAAATGGAGCTAGGTACAAGCATTAGCATGAACATATATTGCTTACATCTGTTGGGTTTGCAAATGATCATTGTAGTCCTTTGATTTCTGCTAGCCTCCCAAATGATTTAAAACCCTGCATGTTAACAGATAATTAAATTGTATAAGTCGTGCGTCCTGCATATATATATAGTTTATGTCAAAAGAAGGGGCGGGGCATAAAAGAGAGGCAAAATGTGTCTTTAACACTCTTATACCACTAGAATTGAGATTCATGTTGGCGGTAATGGCACATATGCTAGGGCATGTGAAGACGCCGCTGTTGATGTCCCAATTTGGAGATATTGCACTTGGAAATTGGATATTAATGTGGCTGCAGCAATTTGAACTAACTTCCATCCTCTGGGGGTTCAATTCAAGGCTCCGATCCGGATAATTTGAACCTGACGGCGCCTTCAGCTTTCTTTTTAGCGCAACAGATTCATGATATTCAGTTAGGACGGTACTACCCCGTTCTTGATTCATATCTGCAGGTTCAAGATCATTGAATAATCTCAAATGGCTACAGATCTGAGGGCTCCTCTTACTAATCCCGCACATCTTCTCTCTTGTTCTCTCTCTTGCTCTTGCTCTAGCCTTTGCCCTCTCCTTCATCTTCCTCATCCTCTTGTCTAAGTTGTCTTCCAAAACAACATCACACTCCGAAGTACTAGAAGACGAGAAACTGTTTTTGCACTTGCTCTTTTCTAGGTCTTTGATGGCGTTTTTGGACTTGCGGAGCAACCACTCTAGGGTTGTGCTGGCTTTGTCAAACCCTAGCAAGTCTTGGAGATCGAAGAACTCACGGGCAACATTGATGGAGAGTCTTACCCTCCGATCCCTAAATCCCTGGGCCGTGAAGATCTTGCTGTGCCGGTCTTTCTTCACAGCAACCACCGGTACTTGCACATCCTTGGAAACAAAATAGGGATGAGAAATATTATTAATATCATAACCATAATGCTGCCGGTAGTCACCAGGTGATGGTACGATCGCGTTTGATGAATCTCCTCCGAGATTGAGCATAGTACTTTCCGGTCCGGGGGGAAGAAAACTATTGTTTACTAGGGAAAACTGATCTTGGTGAAGGCCAAAAATGCCTCCAGGTGTTGTATTTTCTTGAGGAAGAAGAGGGTGGTGGTTGTTATGAGAAGAAGAGGAAAAGGGAAAGCTATAAGGTGGGAAAGGATAGAGAATGCCGCTACAGCTAATGTTATTATTGCTGGAAGAGTGCATGATTTCTAGTTTGGATAGAGAGATGTGCTAGCTTTGCTTCACGGCTACTAACCCTTTTGATCCATCTTTTTCAAGATTACTCTTACAGAGTTACACAGTCACTTTCTCTGAGATCGACCTCATGATGAACTTAAAACCAGCTTCTTTTTTAAGAAGGAAGGAAGATGAATGAGTTAACGGTAGTTGAACAGATGAGTACAGTTTTGGTGTGTCCCTGTTGTTTTGCTTTCCTTGTTATTGTTTTTTCCGGTTAAAATTTTCTTGGGTAGGGCAACTCTGCTGCTCACATTAAACAGAGAGACACGTCCTGGACATGTATAGGGCATCAAATCAATAGAGGACAGATAGCTCATCAAATTTGTCATCGAGTTGATTTGACGTAACCTATCTCATAGCTCATTTACTTTTTTACAGTTTTATGACAGGTAAAACATACATTAATAGAACCAGTTAACCAAATCGATCGAAGTAGTACATACATCAAATCATCAATACATGTATAAACGCAAGCAAAGATCTACATTACTCATTAAGCAATAAAGCTCTAAAGTCCATAATTTAAACAAAAACACTTGGCCTTCTAAAGCTTTTACAGGCCCTAATATTCTAAAAGGAGGAAACATGGACTCAGTTGCCAATAGCAAGTTAGCAACAAAAATATTCCAAGTTCCACTTTCCCATTCCAAAAAATGAAAGAGATAATTTGTACGAGTAAGAATTGCTTATGAAATTGAAGATATGGAAAACAACCAAGCTCACTATGAGAAGCACGAATGGTTACCTATGATGCATTGATTGATACGGATACGGTTACGGGACACGGGTACGATACGATACGCAGATACATTTTTTTACTAAAAAATAGGATACGGGTACGTTTTGATATATATATATATATATATATAAAATATAATATAAAAATGTATATAGATAATTTTAATCAAACTATTATTTTCAAAAGTTACAATGATAAATAAATTCCAAATAATCTAAATCATCTAATTAAAGAAAAACAAAAAAAAACAGATTACAATATTCAATTGTAATTGTGGTCTGTGGAAGTATAGTGATTTCAATAAACTAGAAAAGATCTCACCAACTGGATAACAGCCAACAACTTGAGATTAGTGCTCTCTGCCTCTCTTACGTTTTCAAGAGTTCAAACCTCACGCACGCCTTCAAGAGTTGAAGCCTGACGCTACAGACTCGACCAAACCACCAAACTATGAATCCCTCACGAAGCACGATTCAAGCAAGAAGAGAAGAGAATCCATAAGAATTAATAGAAGAGAAGTCGAATGAACTAAGAGTGGCGTATTCCAGGTTTGGTTTTCACTACTCTAATCGTTAAGACTGTGTTAAATACCTAAATACGTATCAAATAACGTATCCTAAACGTATCAATTCGGTCAAAACCTCCCAAAATGGTCTAGGATACGTTTGACGTCTCTGGGTACATATCTGAGGCGTATCCCGTGAGTACCCGTATCGGGTACGGGTACGATACAGCATACTAAAATTTTTGCTGTATCCATGCATCACAGATGGTTACTATTGTTCATTTTCCCCACAGCCAGGTTTAGGTTAGTGTCGACCATTGCTTTTGGAATAGGAAAAAAAATGAACGTTTAGCTTTTCCGAAGGCCGCGAGTTCTATGTGATGCCCTAATAGTAGCAGTAGCTATATACACTTTCACGTGCCTGTGGCTCTGGGAAAGAGAGTAGTAACAATATTCAGAATTACAGAAACACCGAGTAGACTGGCCGGCGTGGAGACTGTCCCATCTACCGTCGCTTTCATCTATCTTTTTCTCTGGCTTTAGATTACTGGTTTCCCGGCAATGGTGGAATTCTCTTCTTGTTTTGTCTGCAATACAACTCTTTGGTCTGGTTTTTGCCAAGAGATCTGCAGCAATATAAAAAATAAAAAATTCAAAAACTCCTAATTAACAAAGCAATGATCTTCACCATTGTCTATCGTGAGCATTCACTGCTTAGAAAGCGGAGTTGACACAAGCCTATGCTAATTCTTTACGGCCGGGTTCAAAGTCGTTACTGGTATATATATCGTTGTATCATTATCAATGATTTTGAAATTGAATCTCTATTATAAGTATTATTCATGTAATTGTTCTAGACTCATTATGTACATACCGAAGAAATAATAGCTCATTCAGTTTATACGTAATATCTGTTATAAATGATATCATTTGTGTGGTTGTCCACATAATCATTTTGGTGTCATCATGTAATACTCGTTAGTTAGAGTCCATTATGTAATTGTGGAAATTTGTTATTTTTTTTAAATTTTTTTATTAAATAACTCACACATGCACTCTATATATGTCAATAAGGTTTGAACCAATGGCCTCAAAATTATTAGTTAATAATTTAACCAACCAAGTCACGGCTCACTGAGTTATTTGTGATTGAAGATCAAGTTTGAGTGGTCACCAATTTTCACATGAATGATCATCAAGTAAATCTATCCCTATTTAAAGGGAGCTAATGAGAATGACAACAACACCATATTTCCCCCATCTATTCTCTCTTAGTCTTCTACTATCTCTTTCTTACTACTTCTTCCCTCTCCATACACTTTAGTTTCTAGTAAGCAAGTTATCTCATTTTATAACACGTTATCAGCATGATCGTCTCTCGTATAAACTCTCGGAGACTCAAGGTTCCTATAGTCCAACTTCTTTTCCGAGTAGTACTCTTGATCTAGTGTTTAACTTGCTTATTCTTTATTGGAAAAATTTCAGTTTACTCCCCTGAACTTTAGGTCTAAAATCAGTCTGATATCTCACTCTATTTTTTAATCAGTTTCATCCCTAAACTTTCAAAATGACATCAATCTCGACCAAAATTTGAATCTCACGTTAAACATGACGTCATGCGTTGATGTAAAGCAGACAAGGTTAGCCCACATTTCAGCTAAAACCCTAATTGTGACCGAATGATTAAAATAGCCCTTGTTACGGTTTTCCCTCAATTACAACCTTCATTACACCCCAAAAGCATAAACCTAAAGATCAAAAACTTAATCCTTTTACCCTCTCTCTCTCTCT
>NC_020496.1:30271852-30272572 GCF_000184155.1 Fragaria vesca subsp. vesca | reverse complement strand
CTCTCTCTCTCTCTCTCTCTCTCTCTCTCTCTCTCTCTCTCTCTCTCCTCCCCCCCCCCCAACTTATCTCCCCTTTTCTTAATGCTTTCGAACCCAGACCAAATACTCAGTAGCTCTCACCTCTTTTCACAAACAGATTCTTCTTCGCCATCTCCGTATGCAACACCGTCTTCGATTCCATATCGAAAACCATACTCTGCACCATCCAAAAATCCAATCAAAACTCTAAACCTTCTACATCATCAACACCTCAAACAGTCAATCCATGAAAGCATGAACGTGAAGAGCGTCTTTGGCAGCAATAACCTGTTGAGCGGGGCGACGGAAGCTCATCGGCTTCTCGCCTTTGTAGTTGACCTGAAAGACCTCGTAGTCGGGAAGCCATCTCAGGAGGTTCTGTACCTCTCTCTCCTTGACATCTTCGGGAAGACCGACGATGAAGATGGTGCGAACCTCGTCGTTGGCAGGCCGGTTGGGGTTGTCGACGAGGTGGTGAGGAGAAGGTGGAGGCGTGGCGACGACGACGGCTGGGGGAGGAGGAGGGGCTGCCGTCGGGGCCCATTGCTGGTGGTAAGGGTAGATGCCGGCGAGGGCCATTTGATGGATTTGGAGGCAAAGCCCTAAACATGGGCGGTAATGGGGGGGGAGAGAGAGAGAGAGAGAGAGAGAGAGAGAGAGAGAGAGAGAGAGAGAGAGAGAGAGAGAGAGAGAGAGAGAGAG
>NC_020496.1:30268728-30271767 GCF_000184155.1 Fragaria vesca subsp. vesca | reverse complement strand
GAGAGAGAGAGAGGGTAAAATGATTAAGTTTTTGATCTTTAGGTTTATGCTTTTGGGTTGTAATTGAGGGAAAACCGTAACAATGGCTATTTTAGTCATTTCGGCCCCAATTAGGGTTTTAGCTGAAATATGGGCCAACCTTGTTTGCTCCACATCAGCGCATGACGTCATGTTTTGCGCGAGATTCAAATTTTGAAAATTTATGGATGAAATTGATTAAAAAAAAAAAAGAGGTATCAGATTGATTTTAGACTTAAAGTTCAGGGGAGTAAACTGAAATTTTTCCTTCTTTATTCTTATGACATTATATAATGTTGATTATGTCAATCCATGAGGAAATCCACAAATTCATACCAAATCGCATCAACAACATTCATTATGCGAGTGGGAATCAACATCCATATCGTTTCATGTATCTTGCTAGACACACATATCAACGATGTAAGTACCCCACATATCATTACTTTGATATTTTCATAAGTTTATATATGGTACGGTTGTTCTTATATCATATCTATGTATGTTTGAATTCATTTATTGGATATCATACCTACATACATAATAAATATGAACTTCAAGTTCTTATTGGTCTATCTCAAACCCGAAGTTTCGAGTGCTAAGTGTTTGGACCCCATATATGTTCAAACCACCAATATTTAGAACTTCATATTCTAATGATAAAGTCTCGACCCAAAGCTTAGAGCACATGGCTCATCCATGTTCCATTGTTTAAATAGATATGTCAACAACGAACCCAAATTTTTGAGTGAATTACTTCCTCATGAAGTGTAAATTATTTCAAGTTAAGAACCGCAGTTCTGACATTCATGGAATATGACATATCTCATCTCATTTATACAAGAGATGACAAACTTGAAAAAATGAGAACAATGTGAAATATCTTTGCATCGCTTCCAATACTTACAGCCAAAAGGTGAATATTGGAAAGAATCCGAGAGATTGGTGCCCTCTCTCCTGGAATGTGTTATACAACCATTGCGCCAATGAGGCATACCATATCGTGAACCGCAAGTCATTGATCAATGAACACTCATGTTTTGGCATGACCATTTCGGTCACTTTGGATCCACCATTAAGAGTAGGATCGTCACGAATTCCAATGGACACCCATTGTTGAATGATAATATTATTTTGCCAAGCCAAAATTCTTGGATACCTTGCTCACAAAGAAAGTTGATCATAAGGCCATCTTTTTGCAAAGATTAATATCATTTCCCCATCATTCAAGGGGATATTTGTGTGCCTATATATATTCAACCGTCTTGTAGACCATCACAATATTTGTGGTCTTCATAAATTTTATTACAAGATGGTCGATCGAGCACATGCACTACTAGAAAAAAGCACTTAGGAGACGGAATTATTTCGTCTCCTAAGTGACAAATTTCGTCTCCTAAGTACTTAGGAGACGGAACGTCCGTCGGTTAAGATCCGTCGCCTATGTATAGTGAGGTAGACACTTAGGCGACGAAACCTAAAATTCAGTCGCCTAAGTGGTTCTTACTTTCGTCTCCTAAGCACTTAGGTGACGGATTTTATTTTACAATTAAAAAAAAAATTATTCACTTAGGAGACGGAATAGTTGAATTCCGTAGCTAAAGGTGAAAAAAAATTTTAAAAAAAAATAAAAACGCCAATTAGTGAACCCAGTAGAAGTTTACCGCCCCCCAGTAACTTTTACTAGGGGTCCTTAAAATTCAATACAATATATTCCTTTCAATTTCATGTCAATTATACACAACAGATACACATTCTTACCCTAATAAACAAATTCATTGCCCACTAATAAACCAAGTGGAAGTTTACTGCCCCCTAGTAAACTTCTACTGGGGGTCAGTAAACTTAAATACAGTATCTTTGTTTCAAATTTCATGTTAATTATACACAACAGATACTCATTCTTACGCTAATAAACAAATTCATTGCTCCCTAGTAAACCGCTAAAAATTTAAAAATAAATAAAAACGTCAATTCGTGAATCCAGTAGAAGTTTACTGCCCCCCAGTAAACTTCTACTAGGGGTCATTAAAATTCAATACAATATCTTTCTTTTAATTTCATGTCAATTATACACAACAGATACCCATTCTTACCCTAATAAACAAATTCATTGTCCTCTAATAAACTCAGTGGAAGTTTACTGCCCCCTAGTAAACTTCTACCGCAGTAAACTTCCACTGGGGGTCAGTAAACTTAAATACAGTATATTCGTTTCAATTTCATGCTAATTATACACAACAGATACTCATTCTTACGCTAATAAACAAATTCATTGCTCTTTAGTAAACGTAGTGGAAGGTTACTCACCCCCAGTAGACTTCTACTGGGGGTCAGAACGTAAACTTTAATACAGTATCTCTCTTTCAATTCATGCCAACAATCTGCCCCAAATATACCACCACCACTGTACCAAATAATCACCATGCCACCACCATCATATCAATCACATTCTAACCAAAATTAAAATCAAAATCAAATTAAATAAAAACACATAAATCTATCACCAAAGCTAATTAAACCAGAAAAATTGAAAAACTTACCTTGATTTCTTACCCCTTTGAAATTTCGAGGGACGGTGGTGGGTCGGCGAGAAGGCTTGGTAGAGAGAGAAATGTGGCAGCAGCAGCGTTTTGTCGGCGGCAGGGACGGCTGAGTCGAGCGAGAGAGAAAGGTGACCCAGATCTAAGGCTTGGTGCAAGAGAAAGGGACGAGGAGCTTGTTGGCGGCGAGGACGGGTGAGTCGGGTCGGGTCGAGAGAGGGAGGTTGTTGGCTCCGAGGAGGGTGCGGAGGTGGCCGGGTGATGTTGAAGAGGGTCTTGACGGCTTTGAGAGTGGTGGCGTTTGTGGGGACGAAGTTAGAGGTGGCGTTGGTGGGAGTGGTGCACTTGAAGGTGGCGGCGGAGGAAGGAGCGGTGAGAATGGAGAGAAAGGCCTGCATGAGAGTGATGGTCTAGAGAGAGAGAGAGAGAGAGAGAGAGAGAGAGAGAGAGAGAGAGAGAGAGAGAGAGAGAGAGAGAG
>NC_020496.1:30246627-30268692 GCF_000184155.1 Fragaria vesca subsp. vesca | reverse complement strand
TTTTTTTTTTTTTTAAAGATTCTGTCTCCTAAATAAACATTTCCGTTTCCTAAGTGATTCATATTAATTTTTTTAATTTTTAATTTTTTAAAATGTCGTCATCTAAGTAAAAATATTTCGTCTCCTAAGTAGTACTTAAGCTTCATTCCGTCGCCTAAGTCGTTCTTAGGAGACGAAATCAAAATATTTCGTCTCCTAAGAACAACTTAGGAGACGGAAACTGTTTCGTCGCTTAAGTAGAAAATTCCGTCGCTTAAGTAGAAAATTCTGTCGCTTAAGTACCACTTAGGAAACGAAATTTTTTAATTCCGTCGCCAAAGTGTTATTTTCCAGTAGTGATGTAAATACCATACTTTAGAACTTACAATTATAATTTGTATAACTCGAACCACATGTTACGAGTAAATATTCAGTAGAAGCCTAATGTTTTCCGATTATAAGAGGACCAAAAATTCCTCAATTTGGTATTACATGAGAATGACCATGCAATCTATGTGAACCTCGAGTTCACCCCACACTTAGAACCTAAAGCTTCTAATTGTGTGGACTCAAACGTGAAGCTTCGAGTAAATCTAGAATGAAAAGGTTCTAGTATGTGTCACCCTTGATCCCAAAGTGTCGAGTGAGTTGCCTTCAACATGAGATTGTACAAGAACCTCAAGTTCTAAATCTTGACACATATTATTAATGGAAATGTTGTGTCAACAACACGGTGCAATCGTGCTCATTGTCTTTAAAGCTCTGTAATAAAAATAATCGCAGGTCCTGCATACCTGATTAATTGTGTTAGAAATATATCCCTTAATTTCTAGGAATTTGTGGTTGTTGAGCTAATCTGTAATAATCTGTAATGAAAGTGTTATTACAGCTTAATTAGCTAGAATTAGTTTTTTTTAATGATCATAGGATTCCACATTGGTTTGTTGATAGTGATCAACAGCTGTATGTCACGTGTCATCATACATGTGCTCATGGTCCTCTATTTATCTTGGACTTTTCTCTCTTCTATGTTTGTAAGGTTGAACAATATTTTTCATCAATATAGAGTCTCTTCTCCTTTCCTGCATTTTCTTGTACTTACTGCAATTCTTTTAAATTGATGACTCCGCATGAGTTCATTTTGTGGAGTATTGTTGCATTATGCACCTCCAAGATAAACATATATTGAAAGAGCTTGCCATCTTTTATGGGTTGACAACCATAAAACCAATCTTGACATGGCTACATGACCACATATATACCACAAGTGGAATAATGACAAATGGAAAGACCATATAAGTGGTGCCTTAAAATCATGGAATGTTTCCACATGTGAGATGGAAATAAGCATCGTGCACCTTAACATATATATGCATGTTTCGCACTCTATACTACGGTGGATTTTTATCAAGTCAGTTTGAAAGAAAAGTGATCAAAGTGAGCATCAAGATGTTTTCAACATGCTTCATATTCCACCGTGATATGTTAAAAGTCTTCATTCATTTGTTTGGCCAGAACTCCACCATAATAATATTGATACATGGTGTTATATGTTGTATAGCTAAAAAGAGATCGAAACTTAAAGGTTTCTTGATCCTTCATTATATGAGAGCTACCAACTCTTCAGCCATGTTGATGTGGATCCTTAAAATAAGAGCCTAAAATGCCTTATTTTTTGCTATTACATGCATTTAAAGTTCATGCTCATTTTGGAACCTTAAGTTTTAAAAGTTATATAAACTCAAGCCACAAACTTTGAGTATAATTAAAGAGTCACAAAGAGCATAAATGCAAATCACGAACTAAAGGTTTTGAGTAAAATAGTGTGACATAAAACTCAAAGATGTCGCCTTGTTAAGAACTTACAGTCTAACATTCATGCATCCAATACATCGTTCTTTCTAAGTAAACCTGACGAAACTAAAAAGGAAAGATATGTGCTGCAATTATGAGCATGATCTTTAGAGATCACAAGTAGCTCTCAATGTTTATATTATCTATCCTAGATCCTCAGATCTTGGTTGATGGCTCTAGAAGAGCTCAGATTTATTTTACCGAAATGAGAGATCCTTTTATCTTTCGTACCTTAATACTCAAAGTGCGTGGTGTATATTGGAAAAGACATCCGCCCTCTCTTTTGATTCACATTACACAACAACAAAAGGCATGTATGGTTATGAGCTACACGCTCACCAAGCTAAATACATTTATTTGACATGACCAAATTGGTCATCATGTTATGTAAGGTTACCAACAAGCTCCAATGAGATTCATTGTCGAGTTCAAATATTGTAGTATTGTGCAATAGTGACTGCAAAATTTGCTCATGAGGAACTCTGTTAAAAAAACATTATTGCACATATGATTTGTCACTTCAATGAGACATCATTCCCGCCGTTAGGGGGAGGAAATAGTACATTCGATAAACAACGTGAATTGATCATGTCTCATATTGAGCCTCGTACCTCAAGTACGATGTGAAGTTCATCAATCACGTGTGAACGTATGTCAGTAAATTTATCATATCTTAAACTGAGCCTCGTACCTCATGTACAACGGAATTGATAATCACTAGTTGTGAAGTGAATTAATTTACAAATGACAAAATCATGTGTCAAATACAATCCTCATAGTTAGGATAAGACTCCCTTAGAGTATGAAAATATTCTACAAGCAGTCTAGACCATACTTGATCTATAAAAAACATGTTGGTCCAATAAGACATGGTTCTCCTCATGAGACTATCATTTTAAAATGTTAGCACTCCTCAAGAGGCTACACATATAAATCATTTTAAAATGTTAGCACTCCTCAAGAGGCTACACATATAAAGCTAAAAGTTATTACTGATGACGTCATGGTGTGACATTTCATCAAACTTCAAGCGTGACATATCTATAGGTTCCAAAGTTTTAACTCCTGAAAAGTGGACGTCATCAAGCCTTATATCACTCTAACGCTCTGCATGAGGTTATGAGTAAATGATCCACAAATATATTCATCCATGTGATATGACTGTCCTAGAAGAGAGACAAGTCTACTGAAAACGGATGAAAGCCTTAGAAAAGGCATGGGTACCCAATATTACTAAGCTATATGGATAGGTAATGCATGCATATAAGAATAGTGGGATCACAAAGTTGATAATCATGGTAGCTACTGAAATCATCAAGGCCTATGATGACATTGATCACGTTCTCATAATAAACTCAACATGACTATTGGCCAAACTGGAAAATGGCATTTCCAGTAAAGTTGAGTTTTTGAGCGTGCAAAAGTTGAACATACAAATAAAATGGTGTTTAAGATTACGCGAAATAAAATCGTTGGTTATGGCACATGATTTCTCAAATGAGATAAGGATTATGATTATCATTTAATCTCCTCCTATATATACAATTACATTTGTGTCATTACTATGTCATAGCAGGCTAGTGTTATGGAGATTTCATATACCCTAACGCTTTTGTGTAAAAATCCATTCGAGCCAAGGAATGCTTGAAGTTTATTGCCTCAAGCGATTACTCATGGATTTAAAAGCGTATCACTGCCTCTAAAAAAAGTGTCATAAAACATTTGTTAATGTTAATCTCTAAAGGACTTACAATGCTCAAGAAGTAGTCCATAAAGAATTCAGAGAGCCATAATGTCAATTATGGTGTTAAAGAGCCTCATGCTCCTTGTAAAGTATAAAAGAGCCTATGCTCATAATAAAGTATCAAAGAGCCTCATGTTCATACTCAATTAAGTCACTGCAACATGTGCCCTAAGTTGCATTATTGTGTACTTGATAATCGAAAGCTTTCGAATTCGAAAATTGTTGCAACAAACCCATTAAACGTTGTGGGTGTAGTTAGAGCTCCTGAAGAGCCTACTAATTTATTTTCACACTTGTGAATGGCTTGCTAAGCCATATAAATTTGTTTATGCTCCATGCATATTGATAATGCATATTTACAAAAGTAAATTTATCAATATGCATGTCATGGTTATTTCACACAACCAAGAGCATATGGACTTATCACTACTTACTTTTATGCGGTAAAGGACTTTAGATATAGCCTAGTTTTCTCTTGCGTTGCTCTAACCTTACAAGTGGTAAGCACTTATACACAACACAAAGATCATCACTCAACCATACTTTGGTTATTACGTGGAGGTGAATAATAGCTTTTCTAGTGTTCTCATTCAAACACCCGAATGTACTCTTTACTTCATCTACTGACATCAAAGCCATGCATGAAGGTTTTTGCATCCTCTGTGGCTTAAGTTATTGGAGAAAATGCTCATCACCGAAATCAAGTCAAAGTCTACATATTTGGAAGATAATCAATGTGCTTCTTCAACAACATCATTGAAGCTTGCAACCTTCAGGGGGAGCATTCAACATCAGGCTCAATGGACATTTGCGCGTCGAGCTCTTCCAAAATTTTTCTTCACACATGAGCTTCAAAAGCATGAAGAAGTTGAAGTTAGAAAAATCTGATCAGTTGACAACCTGGCAGATCTCTTCACCAAACCTCTACCAAAATGCATCTTCAAGAAGTTAATACAAGGCATTGGAATGCGTCAACTCTCCAAGCTACTAGAAGAAGTGTGTAGCGATCAGGGGAGCTTTCAATCAGGGGGGGCACATAAACCATTCTTTAAAAGATACATGCGCGTTGCACTTTTTTCCTTCGACTAGGGTTATTTTTTTCCCACTGGGTTTTTATTACCTGACAAGGTTTTTAACGAGGTAATATTAAGCACGTCCAACACCAAAATAATTTGTGGACATCCAAAGGGGAGTGTTATATATAATATCATTTGTGTGGTTGTCCACATAATTATTTTGGTGTCATCATGTAATACTCATTAGTTAGAGTCCATTATGTAATTGTGGAAACTTGTGATTGATCACCAATTTACTTGTGAGTGAAGATCAAGTTTGAGTGGTAACCAAGTTTCACATGAGTATGGCTGGGCATCTTCGGTTCGGGTCGGTTTTAGGACGAAACCAAAACCAATCCGAATTATTTGGTTTAAGGTTTTTTTCAACCGAATCTGGATTTTAAAACCTTTGACCCGAATATTCGGCCCATCCGAATTTTCAGATCGATTCGGGTCGGTTTCGGTTTTGGTCCATATTTGTAAAACTTTTTGCCTATCTACTATCTCACTGTAAAGTTGAACTTTAAATTTTTAACTTGGGTAATTTTTTTTTTTTATAAGGACCAATTCACTCTCAATCTTTTCACTGAGATAGTAGATGGGCAAAAAGTTAAAGTTTTTTTAATTGGGACGTTGAAATTTCAACAAGCAATCCAATTCACTCCGAATCTTTTCTAGATTAACAAATTTTTCTAAGAAATGAGTTGAATGAGAAATTGTATTTTTAAGTGTGGGAAAGTACACTATAAGTAAAGATGAAATCACTAATCATAATACCATTTCAGTTATATAAATTATATATATTACACATTATATAATTACGATCGGTTCGGCTATTTTCAGTTTGTTTAAGAGTTTATCGGTTCGGTTCGGTTCAGTTCATTACTTGTTTTGACCCAAATGGTTTGGTTCAGTTATCCAATCCGATTTTTCAATTTGGTTCGGTCGGTTTTTTGCACACATTATGTTAAATGCCCAACCCTACACATGAGTGATCACCAAGTTGGTGTGATCATCAAGTAACTGTATCCCTATTTAAAGGGAGCTAATGAGAATGACAACAACACCACATTTCCCCATCTATTCTCTCTTAGTCTTCTACTATCTCTTTCTTACTACTTCTTCCCTCTTCATACACTTTAGTTTCTAGTAATTAAGCAAGTTATCTCATTTTATAACAATATCAGATATGTTGGTGTAACGTTGGTTTATAAGGGGGTTGTTAGTGGATTCTGATTCTGTCATTCATATTTCTTGTGAGGATCTCCTACATAAGATTAAGCAACATATATTTACACCACCTAATTAAGAAGTTGTAACTTCCTGAAAGTAAGTGGTAATTTACTTGATGTATTGGCATCATGGCATGAATCCCAATTCCATGTTTCCTAACCAATTTAGGTCAAATCTTGAATAAAAGTTTATACACCCCAAATTATTTAGACATGATACTTGATTTTAGCAAAAGGGAGGGGATATTCTCTTGTAGATGATGTTTCAAGGACAAGTGGGATTAGATATCTTCGTACAAAGATGATAAGCATTTGCACATCACGATGAATTAAGTGGGTACAGCATGCAACCCATATATAAAGTCCGGCCTTCTTTTGCAGCTTTGGCCAAAGCCTCGTATGATCTTTGCAGCTCGTCAGTTTCCCGTTGGTTGCCATTTCCTTTTCAATTCCACTACATGCATGTATAGGGATCAAATGATTTAGTCACAGACAAAAGTAATGGCTGTCCATGGTCGTCGTACATTCTAGCTCTTTATCTTGGAGCGATATGGCTTTGGTGTTATGAACCCTAGCTTGCTAGCTAGCAAGGTACTAAATATTATCTGCCATAAGCCCCCACCACATCAAGTTCCTAGCTGCGCCCTTGTGGTATTGCAGTGCACATGGTCGAGCACTGTTCTTGCCAACGGGTTTAATTACCCTGATTTCAAGCGGTCAGCTGGGAGAACTGTCCGGCGATCGCTCTAGTATCTCCTCAATATATTCTGATTAAGACTGGAATCTGAAGTACTAACTTAAATTTCCTTTAATGAAGATTTCTTAAGTTCATGTTCATCGATCACAAGCAGCCTCAAGTAATTCTGATATATTTACTGGAAAGGACGTATGTACTTACCAATGCTCCTTTTGACAAAAAAAAAAAAACTGAAAAAGACAACACGCAGTACGTATCGGATGAGCAATAATTTTTTGTTTTGGTTTTGTGTGACTTGCATTGTATCTAGTTGTTTGGTAGTATATAATACCCCTGTCAATTTAAGCTCATGATTAATTAGTTGGTATATAAGTCCAGGTTTGGTGTCTGATTCCGAATAATGGACGATGCATATGCGTGATAGTAGATAATTAACGATTATTAGACGAAATTTTTGACAAGATATAAACAGACATCAATCAAGAACTCCATACCCTGTATATCCCGATGGAAAAGAAACTCAAATGAGATTCAAGATGGAATGAAAGTGGCATTATTTACGAATGATTAAAGTTAACAGAATGATTAATTTCATTTTATGTTAACTAAACTTAGAACACTAGCTAAAAGAAGTTAGGGCATGAGATGCATAGGTGAATTCCGACCACCACGCTAGACGTTATTGCGGTGAAATTTTATCATATATATAGTGGCAAGACATGGTATGCATGCTGCTATCTGATCAGGAAAGCTTATTTCTGAATATCTCTGTTGGCCAAAGGCAGTTTTTATCTCCCTAATCTCGGTGTTGGTTTCCAAGGGGTTTTGTTTCAGGACCTCATTTTTGGGGGCTAGCTGCAAGTCTGTCTGCAATTAGTTTGTAAAGTCCAAAGTGAGTACTTCCATATGTTCGAGTGGCTTACTGCCTTACTGGATTATGATCTTGCATTGGTTCAGTCACAAGCAACTCTAAGATCGACGATTATGGGTATTTTTCTAGAGAGGAAGCGCATGCACCTTGGGTGACCTAAATTCACTGGCTTAATTTGGAGACAGCCGACATAGAAATGGCATGAACAACTCATCAAGTGTCAAATTCCTTCATCGATCTAGCCAATTATATCCAGGTATGGCGCAGTTCAGAATAGAGGAGAAAGAATTAAGCATTCACTTAACAAAAAGATGGATATAGATATCGATGGTCTAGTAAGCTAACGATCGATCTGTTCATTCGACTGTAATCATCACTTTTATAGTATATTGTGGCTTTGCTTATATGGTCCTCTTCTGAGGTTGCTCCATTCCTAGCTGTCTCTTGAACCAAGTTAATTGTAGGAAGCAAAATTAACTTGAGTGAGGTAAAACGCAAAATCTTAAATGTAATTTTAGTTCTAGCTAGTTGACTACAGAGAACAACACTACAAGAGTACAAGGGGTACAAGCAGCCAAGCAGGATAGAGGTGGAACATTTTGTTGGTTTCGAATTCTCTTTTCTCTTTTCAGTACGCTTTGGGCTAGTGAGTGATTGTCTGCTCACAGTGTTCAGCAAAACATGCATTCTGGTTGATGACGCTGCAGCCTGTTTCTCCAGGCCTGGAATAATATAATATCGTGGATCCATGATACATAGGACTGAATGACTGATAGGAGTTGGATTCTTTTCTTTTCACTACTGTCGCATTTTTTCACGATCCAGACCCAAGAGATTCTTGAGCTCACCAGTTTTTTTTAAAACTACATCTATCATTCAGGAAAATTATTTCAACATGTTTACGTTGAGTTACTATCTCGGATTCATTTCAAATGGACAAACTATGGGAAAAAAAGAAAAAAGAGATTTGTTTCTTTACTTGTTCTTTCTTTACTTATAACCTCGATGTGAAGCTGACATTGAGGTTATAAGTCGTAATATGAAGTGCAAACTCGTCTATGGGCTTCTCGATATGATTTGGGCATCAAAACACATATTCTGGTCAAGAGTCAGGTTTGCGTGCAGATTGACCTTCTGGTACTAAATTGGCCATAAGTTCTTCTAGGAAAATCCTATTCACGAACCGTAAAATGCTATGAAAAGCTAACATCCGTGGCTTTCCGTTGATATAAGACTCATCATCTGGTTCTTCTCGAGCTGCCCTCAGTGTCCTGTCGAAGTTGGTTGACTTGCATAGGCAGATTTCCGAATTTTGCCTTCCACTCCCTCGATCTTTTCATTCTTTTCTTCTTGTTTACTTCAAAACATCTAGAAAACAAATAAACAAAGTAAATAACTAGAAAACACACCAAACAAACAAAGAAAGTATAGAGAATTTTGATACAAATAATGTATAATCATGCACCTATCACAAATAATCATAAGATTCTATAATTACTTGAATCAAGGGTCATAATGTACGTTACATCATATGTCATCGATTCTCATACTACTTATGTTAATTAGTAAAGGCTTCAAGTACCATGACCCGCACCTTCGTTGTATACAAATAGGCTCATAAATAGCCTACAACTTCTCGCTACCTATTTTCTTGAAATAAGTCGAAGAGAGTAAAATTTAGACCATCGTTCTATACGTTTTTTCCAGATCGATCGGAATATGAAACAGACAGCGGTATGTGGAGGAGACAGAGGTAGGGCTTATGGATTAGGAGGTGCACGTGGGCATGGTAAAACCTGCCAATTTGACCAATCCCACTCTGTCGCTTGTGGCAGATCATACTGTGGCAGAGTCCTATTGGCCTCCAGCCATATTCGAAACACGAGTGGCCACCACTCGATCAAAAATTAATTTTCGACCCTCCTCCTCTTCTGGGCGAAAGCTCCAAACATCAAACAACGGGGAAGAAGAAAGCACAGTTGGATCACGACTCATCTATGGGTCTACCCTTACACACATTGCACGTGCAAGAGGACTTGTGTGACCTCTTAACATAAATGATTCCAGACCTACTTCGTTTGTCTTGGACCTAGTAAGTTGCCGCATTCTTTCTATCAACATGTAATGTGATGCTCCCGATTCGATTACCTGTGATGCTCCGGTTTGATAATGGTAATTGAATCGGGATACTATAAACAGAAGGACGAGAACGTATAGCCTCGTCTTTCTAATCCTACGTTTAGATATCTAGAACTGTATAAAATTATTGCTACGAATCCTGTTCACTTTTGAGTATTGTTGTGAGTTGTGTGAGTTTGGTTATGGATCATTCTTAAATTAAGTACTATGAGTTTCGTAGTTGTTAGCTAGGCGAGCTTCTGCTCGCTTTGGTACTAGCCCTAATACTAGATTGTTGATTTCTTTGTCTCCTTGAGCTCGACTCTTTTGCTGTGATCGGCTTTGATATACACAAGATCATGTATCGCATGATTTGTATATTAGGCTCTGAATCTAGAACTAAACGTATCACATTTGCAGATTTAATACACAGGAGTACTTGTGGTTCTCAGCAATGCCCGAGCTATGGAAAGCTTGATTTTACATCCTCCTCACTCCCCACTGGATTGATGCATATATAACTAGGAGTTACCCTTTTTCAACCACAGTTAATCAAAAAGAAAATCTCTTCTGAATTTGTGAATCAAAATGGTTGGTAAATGGAACAGTATGAAGTTTGTTCGGGAACGAAGATGAGTCCAAGTGATGGAAGAAGAATTCAAATTTGTCCAATCAAACGGGTACGATCCGCATGTGATTCCACGCATGCTTTTCTTCACATGCATTCTAAAGATGAGTTGACAACACCATAAACAAAATAGAGCTAAAGCTTACAGAACTATACAGAATCTCTCATCTCATCAAGCAAATCGATCTCAAGTGTAATAAAATGCAGCTTCTTATCTAGATGCATGGTGCTATACTGCTATACACACTATTCAGTATTACATATGGTACTACGTTGTTCTAGAGCTTCAGTACTTTCCAATCTCTACCTCATGTTTAATCCAATCAGATAACACTGCTTATCCGGGATGTACTACGATGTCCCAGCCCTTCAATACATTTCATGTGCAATCCAACAGGATAGCAATCTGCCTAACTATTCTGGATGTACTACGAAGCTCTAAATAAAGATTCAGAGCTCTTCATTTCATGTGCAATCCAACCGGTTATCCAATTATACTTTTATCTTCTTGTTCAAGGTGATCAATTAGAGCAGTACTATATCATGTTTGGACAGTGTGGTTGTTGTTATATAATTACTCGTCTCAGAAACTGTAGTAGGTCTCAGGTATGTGTGATTGGTAGAAAATACACAAATGAAAGAAGGGCGTGTTGGACGATTTGAATAGATGACTTTCTTACAGACCAAAGCTACTACATGTTCAAACAACATTAACCCCGAAAACGTAAACTCCAAACTGATTAACCGCCAACATCATTGAGCTAATTAACACTTACTTTTACCTATTTGATGGTACAGATTTACGCAATAATGCAATGAATTAGATTTTTGACTCAATTAAAGATCAGAAGAAGATGTCAAATTTATATATGTAGTTGCAGTGAAAATTCTAAAGTATCTGGTCAAATGTTCTCACTAGCTAGCTCAGAGAGAGAGAGAGAGAGAGAGAGAGAGACTAAAGAATGGTAAATCATCGATCAAGGTCGAATTTTCAATTTCAATTGCAGAAAACTACAAATCTTTATCATGGAGCATTGTTCTGCAAAGAAAGACTACCACTAGTAACATTTCTCATTTCTATTTACACCACAGTATTGTAGAATCGATAGAAAGGGAGCTCGAGAGATCTGGCTAGACGATTAACGAATCAACTCACTGAATACTGTGGAAAACCCTAAACCTACGCTCTCTCTAGTCTCTAAATCCTTCAACTGGGCACCAGAAGGGACTCCTGACGTTGATCTAGAATTTCAGTTCAGGAACTAGCTAGTCATGCCAGCAGAGAAGCATAACCACACATCTTCTGATGATGTAGAGCCTCCCCTTCTGTTGCCTGAGATACCCTCCCAGCTTTCTGCTAGAAACCTTCGACCTCTTTTTGTCATTTGAAGACGAAGAAGACGACCCGGCTGCCATTCCCATAAGAGCTTCAACGATTCTACTGATTTCTAGAAAGAAGGAGATCGACTTAAACACTTCTGCAGTGGTGGTGCTGTGTATGTTTGAAACTTTGAATGGTGAGGTTGAGCAAAGAGCAAAGAAGAAGAGCTTCGTATAAATAGAGGGTTTCAGTGGTCCAAAGCTAGCTCCAAAATCAATTAAGAAATGTACCTAACTGGATACGGGCCCCCACCCATCCAAACTCATCTTCGTCAGGATTCTCAAATCCATGCGCATCAAATTTGCCAAAATCCAAAATCCCAAAACAACCCTCCGTTCTAAGTCCTTGCATCTATCTGAATTCTGACACCTCATCTTCATCTTCCTCGATATTTATGGGTAATCAACAACCGGGAAAATTGGTCGGCCATTCAACCAAAAAACAGGAAAAGAGTCCGGTAGGTAGTTTCGACGATAATGGCAGACTGAGTTATTATATAAGTTGAAGAAATTTCAGATGTTTCCTTGTCATGTCTACTGAGTGCATATGCTTCCAAGCATATCTGATATCTAAGTTTTCAAAAGTTCCAAGTGACCTAAGCTTTTGGGACAATTATTCTCCTAAACATTCATGTTTAACTGGTTTCAGGTAATTAGCTCAGTCTATGAATGAACCACTTTGCCTTTCACACTGTATTCTTCAATTTCTAATACTCAATTAAAATACTTTCGAATTATAAGTAAATCTTCGAGCAGGATCTGCTGTCTAGTTCCAAATTACATGGGATGTCCACTGACTGGTGGAAATCACTAATAAAATTATGGGACAAACAAGAGGGGGTACAGCACTGTGTGTGTGAATTACTATAGTATTGAAGCTCGGAACTCAAAGACTGCAATGGAGTCCGAATGACTTGGGCAAAACCAACCAACAGTTAAACTAGTAATTGCTTGATTATTTGATTGTTTAGCTTATGATGGAACACAATCCCACATGTTTACTCTCGTGCTTCTCCCGTTTATAATCAAACAGTATTTATTTGTAGTTTGTTCGGGGTCAAAGTATGATCATTCATCACTTGAAGTCGATCATTAGTAACTAGGAAAATTAGGTCAACTCAAAGAACAAGATCAGTGTCAATTGAAATGTCATCCATTTGATTTTATGGACTTGTAGTTTGAGAACTCTCTGACTTTGCCCTTATTAATTAGCAAGTAATTACCATATTTAAATCTTAATTGTGCCCTTTCTGTTTTTTCCTAATCGCATTTTCAAACACGAGGTTAAGCGCGCATCGTTGCTTTGAATCCTCTCTCGGTTTTGAAACCTTAATTACGCGCTGAGAAATTCTTGTGTTGGGCAAACGTACCACGTCACAAATGCGACCCTCTAATAACAGGCCGTCATAAGTTTGATGTTAATTGGTAGACAGGCAGAGGAGAGGACTTGGTTTGGTTGATCGGAAAAGAGGAATTAATCCCGATCTTTTTTCTTTCTGTTTTTCAACGGCTGAGGTCGGAAAAAGTGGCATATATCGGCCTGTGATAGTGGGGGGTCGTATATGTGACGTGGTACATTTGTCTCACGCAAGAATTTCTCTATTCAGTTTGATATTTTCATATTTGATACAATCTTTTACCCGTAACACTTTTGGTACGTGATTTTTCGTATGCTTTGTTGCTAAAGTACTACAACAATAATATTTTTGATTATAATATTTTGGATGAATCAAAAGGTTGGTATATTTTGGTTTGCGTGTGAATCTTTATATCTTAATCCTTTTCATTTGCATAGAACTGATAACTTTACCAGGTACCTATTCTCTTTCATTATCATCAGGTTAAACAAACCAGCTGATATCATCAGGAAAATCTCAAACTGAGATTCTTCTATGCTTACTTGCTGCTTCCAGGTAATTACCAAGGAACAGCATATTGTAGAGACTCTAGAACACCAATACTATAAAACCACAAGAAAAAGAAACCATAATTTAGATAGGGTTAGATTGATCAAAGGAGACAGAAGTCCCTACTACTCCCTAATAAATCAATCCTCAAATGACTCCTCTCCGTTGTCAAACTGGTCCAGCTTCTTGTCCCCAAGTGTTCAAGGGGATATTTTTCTAGTTAAAAAAAAAAAAAAATCTTAGAGAACAACATATACAGAACCATTCATTTTTTAAACCTAAGTTGTAAAGCTCAAAGAAGACAAGGGGCAGCTACGTGAAAACCTCGTGAGGGACATGGCTACTGCCTTCGAATGAACAAGCAAGCTAGATTTTTGCTTGAGTGTTCATCATTATCGGGACCTTATGTCCACTCCTTGTTCCTTGGTACGTTCATTAGGGTTCTTCCTCTGGTTTTGTATTATAAGAATAAAAGAGCAAAACGAAAACAAAAGAGACGATGGATCAAGTTTGTCTTGGTTAGACCAAAGATCTTTTTTGTCTGCAAATTGTGATGTTCATCGTATTAAGTCGCCTAATTAGATCATTTTGGGTAGATTCTGTATATCCGATCATCGACTAAGATTGTTTGGTATGAAAGATCGAGTACAAAGTCAAGCAAGATTGTTTGAGTACAAAATCTTTTGCTTAAGAACTACTGCCAAATAGAAGCTGATAGGAAACTACCAATTAAATTGGCAGGTCTAGATTAATCACGTACTGTTGACAAGATGTGAATCAGTGTACGATAGACGAGTTTATGAAGTTCCATTTCATAGATGTAGAACAAGTTTGCTACTAAGCATTACCGCTTCTATATATGGCCGTGGAGTGTCACTATTTTAGCAAGGCGTTGTGGGAGAAACTATTTAGAGAGATAAGACGTTGATGAAGATTTGATAAACAAGAAAACCTCGTTTCATTTGCTATAATACTTGTTTTCTTACCTCTTTCTTGTTTGACAGCAAAAGGCTTAAGAAGCAGGAATTAAACACTGTGTTATTGAAAACACTAGTATAAACATGACCCTAAACCACTAAACTTGAATTAGTTATTAGTGTCAAGCTTGTATGATATTTTTTTATTTTTTATAAATTACTGACAAAAATTAGGCGATATCAGTTCCTTTGTAGCAATCTGTTGGGTGATAGAGCAGCACCCACTACCCCGAAGAGGACCGCTATAACTGGAAACCCACCGCCCGTCCCTTATCAGATTTTTTATTTATAATAAAAAGAAACTACATGAAGTAGATCTAATTTGACACGATAAACACATTTAACAAATATCTATATAGAAATGGATGAGGTCCGATGAGCGGATATGAAGCATACAACCCTGGAGTGTTCTTTTTTGGGGCCATTTGGTGGAGCTTATGAAGAGAAAGAATCCAAAAGGGGGTGTTGATTGATCATTCACAATGAAAATGGTAAATCGACTGGTTCAAAAACGAGAATGATCACTGATATTTTGAAGACAGCTAAACTCCAGCAGATCCCTTATGTTTAATATCTGTTCACAACAGTCCACAACCCCAAACACGACGGTCTATCAACACCTTAAGATTTTTATACGTCTCTGTCACATTACTTAGGCTAAATGCTTTGGGAAATCTTCATATTTACCCTATCAGGCTTTTGGTACTGTCACTAATGTGAAGACATTTCATAATTTGCAAATTACTGTAAATGAATGGACTTTATGAACTAGTTCATATTCATGAATGCTTGAGGCCCAATACGATATATATAAGGGCATAAGGCTGCCTAGTCTTTTTTCCAGTCATTTTAAGAACCCACCGAGCCCATTTTCAGTACTGGCAAAAATGTTCCATGAAGTCAAAGTTGAGCAAAATTTCTGAATGGGAGGAATTTCTGAATCCAAAATAACACTTGGTCAAACTCTTAAAATGAAAACTTGTCCTCTTATTTATTATGGGATATGATTAGCTTTGGCTATTCAACTTGAGGCTCTTCAGCTGCGATCTAAAAAACCTAAAAAACCTTTGGGATACCGTGAATAATTTGAAAAGAGGGTGTCAAAAAAATAAAGCCAATGAGGTTTGGCTCAGTTGGTAAGACCGGATTATTGCTAAAACCCCATCCGAGTTCGATTCTTGCTACCAGCATGCCTCGTTTGGTTTGCAATCTATAAATTTTTATGTGAAAATCCATAAATTTTGTAACAAAAAAAAAAAAATACTATTGCCATACACACAAAAGTAAATGTACATTCACATTCAACTATTGAGCCACATGCACTTTCCAAGTGCATGCACAGACCAACAAACCAGACCTGATAATGCCAAACTGGGGATAACATGCCAATAAGCACTTTCACAATTACCAATTCGGACCATCCCCTTATGAACACAGCCAATGACAACACGACACGCATGGAAGCCACCCAATGGGAGCTCGACACGTTCAGCTTTGGAAATTTCAACCAATCCCATGGCTCGAGGAACATCCTCCTCCCTACATTCGCACACAGCAAATAAATAAGTAGAGCACCAGCAAAGTTTGCAAAACAGATCATATCAGAGATATGGGGTTTTGGGCAGAGAAAAGAAAGAAAAGGAAAAGCCTAGAAACTAAAATAGATTATTGGCCATGGAGACGTACGTGAAAAGCAGGCAACTTGGCAAAGGAGATCAGATTTCAGATCAGGAGGTAAGGTATAAGCAGAAAACAGTTTCAAGGGGGATGCACCTTCATAAAACAAAGCCTTTACGTACATATCTATAGACTGTAGTCATTGTGTGTGTGTGTCATCCATCCCCCTAGAGTGTTACCGTTTTACTGGAATGGTAAAATTCATTGATTGTTATCTTCGAATTCCTCTAGGTTAATCTTTCTTAATTTTATTTCCGACATGTTGTTTATCTTTCGTTTGTGATCTTATAGAATGGATTAAGCATATAATGGTAGATCTCACTTTATACATTTGTTATTTCTCATGGAACGATATCAATAGAAATATCATCTTACGTGAAAATTCAGTATGTGCGACGTACATCAAACATAGTAGCGCATGCTCGTGGATATGAAGTTTTACCTGCTTCTTTGTCTTTTTTACCAAGATCCATGCATCCTCTGCAGGTGGAGGAGCTCATAAATTTTGATTGTAATGACTTTTAAGTTAATGAAATTCATTCATCACCCAACAAACAAATTAAAAGCAAAGACATATCGATCATCTTGTTAAGATAAATGAGAAAAATTTGTTGCTTCACATTTCCGTAAACTTGTAACATTCAGAAACAACCGTGACAAATCGTTTGAATCTTCATTGCTTCGAATCATATTATAAATACCAGTATACATTTCACGCCCTAAAAATGTGTGGTTTTGATGACATTTACGTTTACCAACGAGAACCGTAAAAATAATATTTCGTCCACATACGTAGACGAATAATGTTCATAGAAAACCCTATAAATTTTTTTCTTCCAACTTGCTCAAGTGGGCCTCATAGAGTCGTACAGATCCTAAAACTATAATAATAACACACACTTCTCCCATCTTCTGTGAGCAACTTGATTGATTCCCAAAGTCTCTGAATCTAAACCAATACCCTTGAGCCTTCTCCAGCATTCAGCAGTTCCATATCTTCGACACCTTTTTTCTGCATTATCATCTCCACTTACAAGTAACATATCCATGGATTTGATGAACTGCTTCAATGAGAATGCAAGCGATTCAAATTCCAAGTTACCTTCTTCACGGTACAAAGGAGTAGTCCCGCAGCCTAATGGCCGTTGGGGGGCGCAGATATACGAGAAGCACCAGCGAGTATGGTTGGGAACGTTCAATGGAGAAGAAGAAGCTGCCAAGGCCTACGACATTGCTTCACTAAGGTTTCGAGGCCTCGACGCCATCACCCACTTGAAGCAATCCTCATTGAGCACCACCATAGATGATCACGAGGACGAGACCTTCTTCTTGCAGTCACATTCCAAGGCCGAGATCGTCGACATGCTTCGAAAACACTCCTACACCAATGAGTTAGAGCTGTTCAAGCACAAGAATGCTGGCAAGAGAATGAAGTACCGTGACATTATTCATACTCAGAAGGAATGGCTGTTCGAGAAGGTGCTGACACCAAGCGACGTTGGGAGGCTGAACAGGTTTGTTATACCGAAACAACAAGCCGAGAAGCATTTTCCGTTGATGGATTCTAAAGCTGAGGGAGTGTTGCTAAATTTCGAGGATGATTTGGGGAATGTCTGGAGGTTTAGGTATTGTTTTTGGAGTAGTAGTCAGAGTTATGTATTGACAAAAGGGTGGACTCGGTTTGTGAAGGAGAAGAAGGTGACGGCGGGCGATGTGGTTAGGTTTCATGGATCAAGTAGTATGGGAGATGATAAGAAGCTGTTCATAGAGTGTACGCCAAGAAACATCGACAATGAGGTTTCCGGTTATCCGGAGGTGCCTAGTCCAGTCGAGGAGCCGTTAATGGCGCCGGTTCAAGATCACGATGGAGTTGTAAGGTTGTTTGGAGTTAACATTGAAAGCAACATTGTAGACTGTAGTACGTATAATTGTTTTCAATATATGTAACAATGTTCAACGACGGCATATACAACAAATTGTATCAGGATCTAATCGGAAAAAAACAAAAACAAAAAACAAATAGTATACTTTTTCTTTGTTTTTTTTAAGAGAGAAAATCCTCATCCCATTCCTCTGTGAAATCATGATAATATGTTATGGCATCCCATTCTCTATGAAATCATGATCATATGATAAGGCTCCCAACTGTGTTGCCATGATATTTAACAAAATATATTTAGGATATTTGAAAATTTTCAACCAACCAAAATATGATGTATTACTTTCGCCCCCAAAAAAAGATGTGTTACTAAATAAGTAAATAGTTTGGCATATTATGTTGTGTGATTCATATTATTCTCTCTCGATCAGTTCCTAACTTTTACTATTTGATCTATGATTCTGCCCCAAATAATTTAGCAATTGCTCTATGAATAGTCTAAAGATTGGGCCTCTTCAACATGTCAATCATGCATGTTATCTTTGAAGGCGATTTCAAGGTGCTCATTGACTGCTGGGAAAATCCACTACTCTTTGGTGTTTGAAGTTCCTTGTCTGAGATCTATTGTGGCTAGCATCACTTTTCAAATATGTACGTTTCGACATACCCGTCGTGCGAAATTTTTTGTTGCAAATCGAATTGAAGCCTTAAGGCATTATGCATTTTCATCTCTAGTTTGGTTTCATTCATTCTCCTCTTATGTGTTTCCTACGTTCTGTTTGGATCAGCTAGATAAGAGTTAATAGAGGTTTTATTTTGTAAGTTCTGAATGCTTCGTTAATAATGTCTCGGAATGTTTTGCAGGGCCCAACACCAAAGTGATCACGTCAACAGATTTCCGGTTAGCCCAAAGACAGTGATTTGGTGATAGCCTTAAACTGAAGACCCGCTTTTAACCCAGGAGTGTTTTGAAAAGCATAGAAATGGCGCGTGGAGATGTCCAGTGGTAGCTGTACATAGTTTCCCAAACACCAAGGTGGAGTGAGTAGTCTGTGTCAAACCGTTGGCATTATGCCTAAAGCCTAATAAGCCTATGTAGCATCTCAGATGGCTTCAGTCATTTCCACGGTTCCACCACTCATCAGAGCAATGCAGACACTAGGCCAGTGCCCCCTAGTTTGAAGTTCAAGGTAAAAAAACTTTACACTTGAAGGTAAAACCATTTCAACCTGCATCCCTTTAAAGTAACGTGACAGATTTGACATAACAAAGTAACTTGGTCGGACGAGTTTTTCCTCGGATCTATTGTCACACTAGGGTGGGTTATTTTCCGTCGTGATCTAATAGTCTGATATCAAACCCGACTTACCCTAAAATTGTCACGTTCAATCACATAACTCGAGTATCTTTTGGTCTCAATTTGTTGAGTGTTGTGTCTGGGTTTTTGACACAAAAATTAACGTGTTAGCGATAAAAGAGTTAGAATCGACACAACACAGATACAACTTAGAAACACGAATTGCCACCCATATAAACAAAACCAAAATCCCAAATCAAACTAGTTATGCTTCCGATGCATCAAATCTGAATGCATTGTACTTGAATCAAGTTAAACACAAGGAAACGTTGAAGAACATAAAGCTCATCATAATGATCCCATCTCTAACACAAAGTATTGAACAAACTAACATGCAGAGAACAACTAACCAGTTACACTATGTTTAAACTCAACTGCTAAACCCATGACTAGTATGAGAAGGATGGCCATGACCCAATCCGATCAACAAGCTTAGCAAGCCTAACATGCTTACTACACCACGCTTCAACCAGCTTGGCCTCTTTGCTCTCCGCCTCCCTCTGCAAAACACTCATCTGCTCTCTGCACTCGCTCTCAATCCGCCCCATAAACGCCGCCTCTTCCTCCCTCAACGCCCTTATCTTGGCCTCCACCTCCTCCACCGCCTCCCTCCTCTTCCTCGCCTTCTCCGCCTCCAGCTGCTGCTCCAGCCTGCTCAGCCGCCACGTCGCCTCCTTCTTGTGCTGCACCCAGCTCTGCCTCCCCTCCTCCACCTCCTTGCACCACTGCACTATCATCCCCACTCGGGTCGGGTCCGGGTCGTGACCCGGATCCGACGGCGACAGCGACAGGCTCACCGAAGGTGAGGCCGTCGCGGAGGAACTCGTGGAGGTGGTAGCGGACGGCGGGTTCATCCACGGCGGCAGACCCGACCCGAGAGAAATATTCGGGTCGGGTTCCACCGTCAGAGTGTACAGCTTGGGCTGGACGTACTTCTCGGCGAACGTCTCCAGGATGTGGTCGTAGGGCCCCTGCGCGGCTCTTTCCGGCGAGGAAATCGGAATATTCCCCTCTGGCGGGGTGGACGAGGATGACGAGGCGGCGGTTCCGGCGGCGGCGGAGGGGTGGAGCTTGGAGAGGTGTTTGAGCTGCTTGTCGCGGAAGACCTCCCACCACTTGCCGAGGCGTTTTGGGGTGCGGCCGGGGAGCTCGGCGGCGATCTTCTTCCACTTGTTGCCGTACTTGGCCTGAAGCTCGATGACCAAGGACTGCTCCTCCGGGGAGAGCGAGCCCTTTTTCAGGCCGGGTCGGAGGTAATTCTTCCAGCGCTCCAGGCAGGATTTCGGGTCGCGGTTGATGGGCTGGCCCATGCGCTGCGAGACGAGGGCCCATTCTCGGGGCCCATATTGTTTCACGTAGGCGCGGAGGAGGGCGTCTTCTTCGGGTTGCCAGCGCTGCCGCTCCTTCATTTTTTAAGCAGCACCACCATGCTTGTGGCTGGAAACGAGAGAGGTGGGTTTTTTGAGGTTTTTGACGCTCGGTTTCGGGTTTATTGGGATTTGAGAGGGGGAGGTTCACGCGCGGGGGTGAGAGTGGGGGTGACGCGGGAGAGTGGTGATTGTGGAGGTGAAGGGACTGGACAGGGGGGATTGGCGTGAGGCTGTGGAGGGTGCAGAATGGTGGGGCCAGAGTAGAGTAGGATACTTTTACTTTGGGAAAATTCTGCTGTACGAGTGAAAATAATGATTACGGGTGAAAATAATGGATGTGGTTTTACTCTAGGGTAAATAGTGTTTAGTGGATCACGGCGGTTCATTGGTATTTAATTATTTATGAAGGATGCCACGTTACCAATGTGCTATTAACCTTTTTTTTTTTTCTTTTTAAATAATTTTTTTTATTATTTATTATAAACTCACGCATTTATGTTGGTGATGAAGTTTGAACTTATAGCCTCAACATTGTTGGTTAACCTAATTAATCAACCAAGACACAGCTCACCAATGTGTTATAAACTTATCTGGACTTGTAACAAAAAAATAACATATGTGGACTGAAAAGATTTTGAAGATTTTACATAGTAATCACTGTTCTAGGATATTCTCTATGTGTGCCTTGGTCTTATGCCAATAGGATATGTAGTTAGACTAGATATATGTATTCATATCCTTACCATATTGGTATTGTGTAATTCCCTATATAAAGGGCTCCTATCAATGAATAAGATGATGACTCTCTTGCTATTTCTTTGTCTCTACACTTTATCATTTATCACGTTATCATGCACTTTGTTCTAACCCTAGAGCCAATAGCCCACCATTTTTTTTCCAAACCCTAAAAACCAAAACCCTAAAATCGGGCAGCCTTGTTTTTCCCGATTTCCGACCAAAATTCCGACTGCCCTCCGCCGGAATTTTATATCCCCAGAAAGCTCTTTCCGTCACGGATCCAACGCCGCCGGCCTCACCCTTAGACCGGCCGGAAAGTCTCCGAACCGGCCGCCGGAAAATTCCAGACCGCCGCCGCTACCGACCACCGGTTCACCACATTCCCTTGCTCCGATCAACCTGAAATTTTGACAGAAGCTTCCCCATCCAGAGCTGCTCCTCCTGTCAAATTTTCAGCCCCAAATTCGAAGTATAAGCAGGCGAAACGTTATTTCTCCTCTCGGCAGCCTTTAGAAAGGTATGTTTTGAAACCTTAAACTTTTCCAAGTTCAATAACTCGGGGAGGATAAAATCCTTTCCTCCCTTCTCCATCTTCATTCTAT
>NC_020496.1:30243401-30245037 GCF_000184155.1 Fragaria vesca subsp. vesca | reverse complement strand
GGTGACTCATGGCACTGCATCCTCAAGGNGAATCGCCCACGTGTTTCCGGTTAAGTCTTCTACCCTATAGAGGATTTTTCATCATCAATTGTTCAACTAGGCTCATCCAAGCTCAGTGTGATGTCTTAGAATTGTCTGAAATTAAGGAGATAGTGGTTTTAAGTGTGCCTTGCACTACCGACCCTCCACGGACATGCCTGGTCATACTGACTTGGAGTTACCGAAAGCTTTTGATTTTGGATCCCCCTATGCTATTAAACCAATTGCCGTCTTACAAAAGACGTTGAAGACTTATCAAAGCTGGAAAATTATCATCATGATCGGATCCTCTAGGTCCTCTAAGTTAGTTTATGTTCATGTCAAGGAGCTTTTGCTAACTAGTCATGAAGTTTACGACCTTAGAACGACCGAAAGGACTTGGTTTTGATCATACACACGTCACTTTTGGTTAAGGCAAAAGCCTACACGCCACCTGCAAGCTTCACAGCTTCGCACATGCCAAATCTGCGAAAAACAGCAATCTGTCCCTTCTGGACAGTCAACTTCGTTTGAGCTTTTTGAACAGCTCCGGACGAACCAGACAGTGAGCTTTATATCATTGGAAAGCTCTACGAGTCTAGTTTTCAGAACTTTTCACGGTTTGTCCATATTTATTTTAACGAAGAAGTTATGGCTGTTTTAGTACGCAAAGGTCATTCTGCGCAGAAATTTTTATGCACTCTCGGGATTGCAGCTTTTCGTAGCTTCTTTCAATCCTTCTAAATGGTTCAAGTAGAACGATTTACTAGCCTATCTACTCCTTGTAGTTATGTCTCATAGAGACATTGAGTGCTTCGCAGATAGTGGAACTATCCACAACATTCTAAGGAACCATGTTAAGTTTTAAAGACATTCCTGCTAATGGTTTTCATTTGAAAACACATTGTGAGAATGAACAAGAATTCTTTTGTGTATACCTCCTCATGAATGCGAACTGAAGCGCATCTTGGAGAAATTCATGAGTCAATCTAGTGAACTGTATGTCACTACGATTCGAATATTGAATCCCATGTTGTCGCCAAACATGATATTTGGGACACCGACTCATATAGGCTTTGGTTTGACCAAATTGGTCAACCTGGAAGAGATATAATGGTCCAAATTTTGAGAAATTCTCATGGACATCCATTCTTCCGCTCAAAACGAAGACATTCGAGATCTAGCATCACCATGAAGCATGGTGGTGACTCGGGGGACATTGGCGTCACCCGAACACGACTCCAACTTCCTAGAGGTCGTCCGGTCAATTCCTCAAGCAATTGAGGTGCACCGGCCTTTCCTCGATGTCGCATTGGCCCCCTGCAATGCTCATTGCTCGTTTTGAAAGCCTATTCTTTAGCTAAATAAGGAGTGAGACCTTCCTACGCTAAATAACACAAAAGTGAACATTCTATTCTTACATCAAACTATGTAGATAGATACAACCAACTTGCGGACACATTTTTATGCTTTATGGTGTTAGTTGAAGTGTTAACACACTGGTCACGTGTTACACTATTATCTACTGCTTATGCTGCTTATACTTCTACGGGCTCACTACCCATTCTTTAAAGAAGTTCATCGGGATGTAAGTTGAAGTGTCCTGTACCCCATGTTC